>NW_012123820.1:1620205-1780527 GCF_000951035.1 Colobus angolensis palliatus
AGGAAGGAAGGAAAGAAGAAACGAAGGAAAAGAGAGAAAGAGAGAAAGGGAGAAAAGAGAGGAAGGAAGGGAGGGAGGGAGGAAGGAAGGGAAGGAAGGAAGGAAAGGAGGGAGGGAGAAGGAAAAGGAGGGAGAGAGGAAGGGAGGGAAAAGGAGGAAAGGAGATGGGTAGGAGAAAGGAGTAAGCTAGCCTGGTGCCTCCTTGTGGAAACACAGATGAGAGGAATCACGTTCCTATTATTAAAGGACTAACTATCCTGGGATATGGTGTGGTGGTGTGTTCCAAAGCCTTGCTATTCAAAGTGTGACCCTAAGACAAGCAGCAGCACCACCACCTAAGAGTATGCTAAAAACGCAAACTCTCAGGCCCAGTCCCAGACCTACTGAATCAGAATCTGTAAGCTAACACAATCCCCAGCTGATTACTATTGACAAAGACTCTCTCCTTGACCAAATTTTAATGAGGATCCTCTGACCCCTCGCCTCCACCTTACCTGTCCTGTCTTCAGCCTGTCTAGCCCAGCTGCAGGAAGAAGTCTAAGTCACTCACCCTTGATCTCTGATTAAGTTCCCTTATCCCTCACCTTTGATGTACACGTTATTGGCCTGCCTTTAGCAAGAATCCTGTTAGGTCAGTTTAAAAAAATCCTCCTACCCACTGTTAGTAATTTTCCACCCACTGATCCCCTCTCTCTGGTCTTGGGCTATAAATCCCCATTTAACCTTGTTGTACTTGCAGTTGAGCCCAGTATCTCTCCCCTGTTGCAATATATCTATTGCAGCAGTCCTGAATGAAGTCTTCCTTACCATTTTAATAAGATTCAGAATATTTGTAATACCATGCATAATAGTTTGAACATAGTGATAGAGTACATTAGAAATGTATAATCCCTAATCTTTGTTCTGCCACTGCTGTAGATGCCAATGAATTGTGTAACCTTTGGCAAATGATCTAACCTTTCTGGAAAGCAGCATCTTCATCTGAAAAACACTCTTAAAGGATCTTCCTAGGCTTAGCTTCCAACTCTTTATTTTATTAGTTCCCAGTGTTGCTCTCAACAGCCTGGACAGAGAATAGCCATTTGGTGCATCATTCTGACTCAGATTCTCCTGTTGTAAAACTGAGGCTGCCTTTTCCTTCCCTGGAGGGGTGTGGCAAAGGTTCTAAAGTAACCCACTGGGGACAGTGCCAACCTTTGTGCCTGGATGATGCTCTACACATGCAGATCCTGCTTCCATAACTCAATAGCACTGCTGTAGTAGCAGGTTTCTGACATACTCCAAGGAGGAGAGAATTTTAGTTGACCATTCGCCAAGCCTGGCAACAGAACGTGCTCCAACCACTTAACATTTAAAATAGGCCTATCACATCCATCCTTCTGCCCAGGAGACAGCACGCAGCAGGAGCCAGTTGGTTTCTGGTGGTGATTTAGTTATGAGTCACCCACTCCCTGATCAGTTATCTTGAGTCATTTCCACAGTAATCCATCAGCCGGATGGCATCACAGTTTTTTATTATCAGCATCAAGAGCACACACGTACAAATAAAGCATCAAGAATGATTTTCATCCTCTGTAACACAGAAGAAATCACTCTGTCTACAGCAGTCACTCTGAAACTTTAAAAAGAACATGACTAACTTGCTTACCCTCTTTTAATTCCCTAAATACTTGAGAAGTGGGAGTGGGAGAGACACTGTTAGGTCAGGTGGGGCAAGTGGTAGAGAAACATAGGAAGAAAGCCTGGAGATGTAGGCAGTAGGAGAAATGGATGGTAAACATCTGCTGATGAATTCATGAAACAGATCAATATGTTGCTCACTAATTAATCATTTTCATCATTTTCTGTCCAATGAAGAGGAAATGAGGTGGCTAAATCTATACTTCCACTTTTCAAGGGTTAAGTGTACCCATTTCTTAGCTCTTTTTAAAACAACCTCACAGAAGACTTTGGTTACTGGGGGCAATAGTGCATGATAGAAAATAATAGAAAAAAAAATGAAGTCAAATAGTTCTTTTTTTTTTTTTTTTTTTTTTGAGATACAGCCTTGTTGCCCCGGCTGGAGTGTAATGGCACGATCTTGACTCACTGCAACCTCCACCTCCAAGGTTCAAATGATTCTCTTGCCTCAGCCTCCCAAGTGGCTGGGATTACAGGCATACACCACCACACCTGGCTAATTTTTTTGTATTTTTAGTGGAGACGAGGTTTCATCATGTTGACCAGGCTGATATCGAACTCCTGACCTCAGGTGATCCTCCCCTCTCGGCCTCCCAAAGTGCTGGGATTACAGGAGTGAGCCACCGTGCCCAGCCAAAATTTTTAACTATGTTGATCCCTGCCATTCTCATTTGTAAAATAATAATAATGAAATATGCGTAGCTTAGGGTTGTTGTGAGATATCCAATGAGACAGGGGATGCAAACTGACAGCATATTTGACACTTAGTATCCAATAAATGTTAATCCTCCCTTTTCCACCCCTTTTCTGCTTTTATCACTTCCTCATCCTCATCCCAGTATTTACTTACTGGTTGTGTCGCCTTGAGTGGTTAATCTTTCTAAGGGTCACTGTCTGTAGCTGTAAAATGGCAATAATAAGATCTACTTTGTAGGCTTTTTATTAGATTAAATGAGATAATCCATGCAAAGCACTTAACACATCACCTATAGTTAGTACTCAGTGGACATTATTATTATTTTATTATTAATCATAAAGGAACTTATTTCTAGGTGACATAGTTAGATATATCATGGAATCATGAAATACTAGACCTGAAGATCCTTAGTTCTCGATAGGTATATATAGTGGTTTTCACCCTGGGATGGTATCTCCTCAAAGGAGGAATGCATTTGGAAATGCAAGTGGCATTTTCTGGTTGTCACAGTGACTAAGAATGCTGCTGGCATTTAGTTACCTGGGGGCCAGGAATCCCAAACATCTACAATGTGCAGGACACTCTCATCCATAAAGAACTGTCCCATCTTAAATGCCAATTACATTGAGAAATACAAAGTTGTTCAGCCATTTCACTGCGGTGCTCAGAGAGATGAAGACAATTAACCAAGGTATCAGAGTTAGTTAGCAGTATAGCTAGAACTAAATTTTGTATAGAATGTTAACGCTGCAAAATTTTTTCCCATCTTTTGCAATTGTCATCAACAGAGCATACATGTCTCTATTTTTAGCAGTGACAATTGTCTCTATAAAATCAGTAAAATTCCTAAGGGGAAAAAAAAGCCTTAGAGTGTGCTTTTTTTACTATGTCTCCAGGAGAGAGAGGGTGAGAGACAGAGAAAGGAGGAGGTTTTTTTATTTTAATGTTGAATAATAATATATTAGCTTGTTTCACTGGTCCTGTTATAGTAAAGGCTGGAGTCCTTACTATAATATTGTGTTTTTAGTTCCTCAGAACACAATATGAGAGAACTGAAGGCTTGATCTCAGCCCTCCTATGGGATCATTAGTTTTATTTTTATTTTTTGCTTTTATTATTATTTTAATTGACAAATAATTGTATATATTTATGAGGTATAATTGTATATATTTATGAGGTATACTATGATATTTTCATACATGTATACAAGTGGTAATGATCAAATCAGGGTTATCAGCACATCTATACCTCAAACATCGATCATTTCTTTATATTAGAAACATTCAAAATCTGCTCTTCCTGCTATTTGGGCTCATTAGTTTTATACAGAGAAAACCCCTGTTCTATAATCATAGCATGTCATGCATGTTGTGGTGAATGTCTAAGAAGGCATGCAACTGCTGAACAACTCTAACCCCACTGCCAGGAAATAGCTCAATTATGTGTCCTGCTGATCATGATTCAAGTTTAGCTCAATGTAGTCTATTCGAACATGTGTGGAGCACTTACGGATTACAGGGAATCATTTTAGATGCTTGGGGCACTAAGATGAATTAGACATACTCCATGCCTCAAAGAGGTTAGAAGACAAAAATGTAAGCAGATTATTTCAATATAGTAAAGTTAGTATTATAGTAGAGGTAGAATTATCCATTTATAGAGTAAGCTAAATTAATAAATTGATTTTGATTAGTCATTTAAATGTTTTAAATAACACAGACACATCAGTTACCTTAATACACCAAGGGAAACACATCTGTTCTAGTCATCATATATAAGATGACTGTCTTATATTACAAATTTGTACATTTGTCTATCTCTCTTTCAGAGTTAGGGTGTATACTGAGTAAGACTGGGTAGGAATGTTAATTAACGTTCCCTTTGACTCAGTTTGCTCAACTAGAAAAATCATAAATGATGCATTTCTGCCCTACTTAGCTCTGAGTATTATTGTAATAGAAGGCAATAATACCTGTGAATGCTTTATCCATACTATGTGTGACACCACTTCCTCTTTCCAGAAAGGCTACATTTCTCAGCCCCTTTCTGTAGCTAAAGGTATTATTTTACTAATTCTTATCAATGAACTATTAGTGAAAGTGATATTACTTCTAGCCCAAGCAATTAAAGGTGGTTGTACTTTCTCTACAAATGATCTTTTCTCCTTGTGCAGTCACTTTGGAGGCCATGTGTCCCAGATGACATAGAACTACAAAGAACAACATGGAACTATGAGACAGAGAAGGCTATATACTCTGTATTGGACTTGATGCAGGAAATATTTTGTTGTCACTGAGATTTTAGTGTGTATGCATTACTGCAGCCCAGCTTATCTCATATTTTCCCTTACACATTACAGCTATAAATTATTATTTTTGAAACTTACTAGCAGGCTTAGATGGTCTCATTACCCAGTGGCCCTGGGAATATTTACTATATTAAGGCAAAACCTCAGAGAATTTGTTATTCTCCAATACAACATTCTTCTGGATGCTAAACAAAGTCTACATGACGTTCCATCTCTCATTTCTGTTTTCAATACCCACCTCCTTTCAAATATTGGTTTTTAGCATATGTCCTAAAACTGTTTCTCAACTAACATGTCACCATGTGTCTTTTATGTCAAAGGAGCCAAATATGTGAGGCATGCCAATTTGCCAATTTTATCCATGTTAGGAACGAACAGCTTTGAAAGCTTCCTCACTGGATGACAAAGATGTTGATCACAACAAGTGGAGGGTTTGTCTGCATCTGCAAAGATACTTGCTACCTAAGGGAAAACTTTCAAAATGTATGTTTCAGACAAGAGCATTTACTGTGGTGTGCATCACAAGTAAAAACATTTGGAATAGTCATCCCAAGAGCTCTTTTTTGCTCTTTTATAGAAGCTTTTATTATTGCAAACATCCTTAGTAGTTGAAAAATACACAAGTACAATATATATACAATTATTGCAAGATCATAGAATAGTAATGCTCTTGAAATATCAAGTTCTCACCTGTTCTATAGTTTGACCTCTGGTAATATACTCATTACCAACTTTGATTCTAGGATGGATCAAGCCCTTTACCAACTCAGAGGAGTTAATGCCCATGAGGAAAGCAGCTTTGTCAGCATCTGGTCATCAGAAATAAAAGAGAAGGAAGGAGAGAGGAAAACACTGTTAAAATTATAGTCAAACTAACTACCCAAAGGACAGAAAGATAGTGTGTTTAGATCAATGTAGCAAGGTGGATTGTAGTTTTCAAATAAATGCCTGAATCCTAAAAGCTTAAAGGAAACTATTTCTTGGAAATGCAAGTCAAAGGCACATTGAAATCTCACTTCATCAGTTTGTTGGCATTAATGAAAAAGAAAATATAATGCCACTCACACCCACTAGAATGACTGTAATCAAAAAGGCAGACAATAACAAGTGTTGGCAAGGATGTGGCAAAAATGGAACCCTCATACATTGTGGGTGGGAATGCAAAATGATGTGAATTTTCTGTAAGAAACAGTTTGACAGTTACTCTGAAGTTAAGCATACAGTTACTATAGAACCCAGCAATTTCACTTTTAGGTACACACCCAAGAGAAATGAAAACATGTTCACACAAAAAATTGTACACAAATGTTTCTAGCTGCATTATTCACAATAGTCAAAAGGTAGGGAAAAGTGAAGTATCCATCACTGAGGAATGGATAAAAATATGTGGTATACTCATATAATAGGATATTGCTAGTCATTTTACAAAAATGAAGCATTGATGTGTGCTACAACATGGCTGAAACTTGAAAACATTATGCTAAGTGAAAGGAAATCAGACACAAAAGGCCACATATTGCATGATTTCATTTCTATGAACTGTTCAGAACAGGCAAATCCATGAGGACAGAAAGTTGATTTTGGTTGCCACAGGCTGAGGAGAAGCAAAAATCAAAGTAACTACTAATAGTTGCTACTAAGAGTTTATTTTTGTGATAATAAAATATTCTGGAATTAGATAGTTGTGGTTGCATAGCCTTGAGAATATACTAAAACCCAATAACCATACAGTTTAAAAGGGTGAATATTATGGCATATGAATTTTCTAAAAGAGGACTAGTATCAAGAAATAGACTCTTTTAAAAATTGAGATATAATTTGTCTGAAGGACATGGAAAATGCCATCTTTATTATTTGTTTTCTCTTTCTATACATGTACTTGTGGACTCTTTCAACAAAACACGGACTTGGGCCATGTAATCTGATAATTATAGACAAGCACCAATCAACAGAAGCCAGGACACTTGCCAGTTATCTGTAAAACGCCCATCCTTTCCCTGCAAAGTTTCTGTTTACTCCTTAGTGCCCTCTGCTGTCCAACAATAATACTTACACCCCACAAAATTGTTTCATGAAAGAAAACTTCCATTTCCTAAAGTAGTGGAGAATAAGTATTATCAGAAGGAAAAGTAAATAGGCATGCATCACGTTAGGTATGAAAAAGTGACATAAAATAATGACACAGGCAAAAAGTTATAAGCATATTTCAAATTGTAGATTATTTCAGTTACCAAACAAAATAAATACTCCACTCATCCAAAACCTCTCTCTGCTTTCTACTTTAAATGAATTTGGAGATATGCTAGTATGTCTGGCATAGTCATTCTGTTGAATGATGTCTTATAATAGAAGGTAATGCAGCCTTTCTTTAATTCACTAAAGAAAAAAAAACTGCAAATTTTCCTGAGCAATAATCACAAACAGAAAATAAAGTAAAAACAAAACAATTAGTGAGCTCTATCTCATCTGTATTAGCAATATCAATTTCCTTTTCACAGCCTTTTAAGTGTTTACAAGGCTTAAAATGTTTGAAATGTTTGATTTGCTTATAAACTAAAATCAATATATATTATACATACATTGCTACAAGCTACATACCTACTTTATGTTAGTTTATTTGCAGTGATAATAGCCTGGGTACTTGGTTGCTACAAAACCTTTCAAAACACAAAGCTTATCTGGAAAAATAAATGAAAATCAAAAGTAGAGCAGACATGTCCATCCTGTGCTGAGATGAGTCTGCTAACAGTGCCAGGTTTGGAGGCAAAACTTGACAATTTCAAGTTGAGAATCCGGTATGTCAGATCATAGACTTTTTGAACTGGGAGAGACTTTATAGAGTATCTAATCCAATGTGAAAATGTGTAAAAGATGGGAAGAAATAAAATGTGTCTGGTCAATCTGAGTGGAGATGAACAGTAACCAACAATGTGAAAAACAATTTTCTGGTATCTGTCCAGGTTTAAAAAAAAGAGGAAACACTTGTTTTTTCTAAGCTTTGGAAGCATGCAGAGGCATAATACAGGTAATAATAGTCTCAAGGAATAGTTTCCCACGCCGAGAGTCTTCATATATCCTTTTTCCAGTGTTAAGCACAGTCCTTTGAGTCTATTTTTATCCACGAACAAAAGAAACTCAAATTCTCTCAGGAGTACCACACCTTAAGCTTAACAGAAATAGCATGTAACATTATAGGATTATTTCTCACTTACTCCAGAGACAGTTGAGTATCTACAGACAGGACTAGTGTGCCCTGGATTTACTCCAGAGATTTACATTATGCATTACATATGTTCTCTGTTTTGGGGGGCGGAAGAAGCAATAGAAGTCATCATCTTCCAAAAAGTAAATTACTTCATTTGCACTAAACGTTTACAGTTTACAACCAAGATGAAAATAGCGTAAATCTATGAATAAATGCCCATCTGACATTCAGGAACTACTATTGTAAAGATAGCAATGTGTGTAAACATATTTTAATCGTATTCCCAAATAGGCTTTATGAAATTCCCACCCATAAGCATCAGTTCCTTCAGGACCTTGTGAATGAACCCATGGACTTTAATTAGGCTGCATGATCTTACCTGGGGGAGGTCACATTTAGCTACAGTGGTGGTTCTCAAGCATCAGTGTGCATTGGCATAGCTGGAGAGCTAATCAAATATTAAACAACAGGCTCCCTGAAGCAGGTTAGGGGCTGGGCAGCTCTAGTTTTATCATGTTACCCAGGTGATTCTGATACACATACAAATTTAAGAACAAAGTTGTTATTCCGGTAGTCCTCAACTTTGACGGCACATTGGGGTCCCTGGCAAGTTGTAAAAACAAATACTGATGCCTGAAATTCACCCACAGAAATCTGGTTTGTCTGGCTTGGGTAATGCCTGAGCTTCAGGACTTTAAAAGTTCCCCACTGATTGTGGTGAGCAGCCAAGTTTGCAAACTACTGTCTAGAGAAGAGTAACCAGGTTTGGTAAGTTTATTTTGAAATCAGGAAGATGGAAAGAACAAAGTATGACTTCACCTGAAAATAGGTAAAAAGATAGAAAAATTCAAAAAGCAATCTTTTCCAAATTTACAATTCTATCCCAGTTCAGTCCCATCTGCAAATAACCAGATATGAAAGAATGAAACAAAATCCAGTTTTGTCAGTCTCAGGGGTTATGATAATGATATTAATCTCTTTTATGGAAGGTTATAATACAATTTTTGAGTTGTTCATATTTCATTAATTTATTAAACAAAGGTTACTGAGCATTTGCTATATGTAAGCCCTGATGCTAGATAATGTAACAAGAAAATAAATAAAAAAGGCAAAAATCCCTGGCATCAAGAAATTATAATCTATGAGAGTAAGTAAAACACGGGGAAAAAAATAATATGTCAGTAAAACAACTGCATAAGAGACACAGATATCGAGTATCACGAAAGTGTGAAGCAGGGCAAGAGCCCTTCTGGGCTGCATGACTGGGGAAGGATTAAAAAAGAAACAACATTCAATCTGAGCCTGAAGGATGACAACAGTTTTTGGAGGTAAATATGGGAGAACAAGAGTTTCTGTAAAAATGAACAGCACGACTTGAAGCCACAGGCATTGAAGAGTACAAGGTATGGTCAAAGAAGAGGTTATAACCCAGATGGATTGAACTACAGTGCCAGGGAGTGAGTGAGAAACTGAGAAAAGTGGGTGATTTCTGGTTGCAGAAGACATCTAATGCTGCTATAACGTATTAATTAAAGAATGGGGAAATGCTAAAGGAGCTGTAAGCAGAGAAATGACATAATTAGAATCAGGCTTTAGAATGCTTAATCTTGGAAATGTGCAAGACAGACCAGAGTAGGAAGAGTTTTAAAGTACAGAGTGAACCCATTGCAGAATGCCCAAGTGTCAGATGCTGAAGCTCCAAATTAGTAATGAGAAAGGGAGAAAAAGAGACTGAGAAATATGACTAGGAGGCTTTCAGTCTGAGAAGCAGAGAGAAGAACAGCACTGTAAATATGAATAGAAATGCCAATAGGAAGACATCACTTAGGGGAGAAGATGATGGACTTTTAGCCATGCAGAGTTTAGGATACTAGAAAATATGCAGCTGAGAGTTGGAAATATGGAGTTGGAACTCAAGAAAGAGGCAAAGGCTAGGATGCCCCTTTGGATTTGGGTGCTCTTCCCCCTTCCCTCTTCTCCATCTGTCAAGCTCCTTCAATTCTTTCCCAAATAATTAACTGGGAAAAATTTACCAAAGCTTAATACATTAAGAACTCTTCGAATTAAAGAAAAATTCAACACCTCTGTTTTTAAAATGAGCTAAAGGTAGAAGCATACTGAAAAAAACTCAGTATCCAGTAAGATGCTTAAGTTAATTATGGCACATTCACACAATGGAATATTTTGCAGCCATCTAAAAAGATATTGCAGAAAAGACAAAAGATATTCAAATATAATTTAGTAAAAAAAAATACTAGCATGCATATGATCACAAATTTTTATTTTAAAAAGTTATATGTGCATATTCAACTAGAAAGCTACATTAAAAAATATGTCCTTTGGCATTCACAGCGATTGTCCCTGAGTAGGTAGGATTCACGTAACAAATAATTATCCATTACTATGTGCTAGGCACATTTTAAAACCTGGAAATATAGCAATGAACACACCAAATGAGGTCCCTGCTCTTAAAAAGCTTACATCTGGTGAAGACTGAGGGGTGAAGGCTAGGACAGTCAATAAAAACTAGCTGTATGAATGACATGAAGAAAAATATTTAGATTAGGGGGATAGTGGTGGAGGTAGCTAGAGAAGGCTTTTCTAATAAGGTAAGATCCAAGAAGTTACTTTAATAAGTGAGGGAGTAAGACATGAGGACAGGAGAAAAGTTCCAGGCAGAAAGAGGAGTTAGTGAAAATAGTCCTTCAATAGGAGTGCTTACAGGCTCCAAAAACAACCAAGAGGTAAGGACATCTGAGTGGAGGAGAACGAGAGAAGAGAAAATGGTAGATTTTGCTACTAACGGTAGGGATTAGAGAGAGACAGAGAAGTATTGGTTGGTGCAAACATAATTGCGGTTTTTGCTATTAAAAGTAATGACAAAAACCACAACTACATTTGCACCAACCTAATATCATAGAGGTTAAGGAAGCTGTGACAGGGATGTGGGGTTTTATTTGGAGTAAGGTGGGAGCCATTGTTGAGTTTAGAGCAGAAGCAGGACATGGTGGAACAAGGGCTGACTGACACTATGAAAGGACTGACAGTAGCTTCTGGGTGCAGAGCTGTCCACCTATCCATCATAGGCAATGGTTCAGGCAAGGAGACAAGGCAGGAGGCTGTGGCAATAATCTGGTAAGAAATGGTGGCTTGGGCTAGGTGGTGGCAGTGGACATGGCCATGGGGATAAGTTGTGAGCTTTTGGATTTCAAAGGTAGAGACAAAGAAAAAGAGAGGAGTCTGGATGATTCTGAGATTTTAGTCAGGGCGACTGGGAGAACCTAGTTGGCATTTTGGGGATTTATTTTAATGATCATTCTAGACAGATCATTCATTGTAAGGTGCCATAAATCTTTCTGGTAAGCAGAAAAGAGTATAGATTTTCTTAAATGTGAAGAAAAAACAAGGGGAAATAAAGCCTCCTGGTCTCACCCCTATGAGTTAGTTACATCCCGCTGGAATTCCAAGGGCCTTAGTTCACATCTCCATTATGTCATTTAATACATTTTATCATAATTTGCTCCTTATTATTTTTATTTTATTTTATTTGTTTATTGTTTTGAGACTGAGTCTTGCTCTGTCACCCACGCTGGAGTGCAGTGGTGCGATCTCGGCTCACTGCTACCTCTGCCTCCTGGGTTCCAGCGATTCTCATGCCTCAGTCTCCCAAGTAGCTGGGATTATAGGTGTATGCCACCACTCTCCGCCAATTTTTTGTATTTTCAGTAGAGACATGGTTTTGCTATATTGGCCAGGCTGGTCTTGAACTCCTGGCCTCAAGTGATCCACCCACCTCGGCCTCCCAAAATGCTGGGATCACAAGTGTGAGCCACTGTGTCAGGCCATGATTCGTTCCTTTCTCTCATTGTTCTCAATAATCTATGTGCTAAAGGCATTCTCTTTCACCCAAGTTTAGCAAATTGACTGGATCATCAATAATTATTGAGGAGTGCTTCTTGATTCTGTGATAGGAGGATTCTACATTAGAATGGTACTTGACAGAACCATTTTTGAAGAACAGCAACCAAGGGAGACACTATTGATTAATTTTAAGTAAGAGGTGAGGTTAACTGCAAGGAAAAGGGGGCAGGCTTGGGCCCAGGGATTTGAAGTATATACCGTATCTTCAAAGTAATTCTTACTTTCTGTGCCATCTGCTTCCAGTTGCTCTTCTCTAAGTTTCTGTTTAAATTTCATGTTTCCAAAGTGCATGATGGCTCCAGTGAGTTTATAGCATCCATACTTCTCATCAGGAAGAAAGCCCAAGATGTCCATGGCTTGCTGTAAAAACAGAAACAGATGGCCCTGTCTTCATTTGCCTAATGGCTGCAGTGAGCACCTCACCCCCGCTGTGTTACACCTCGGGCTGTGGGCTGAAGGGAATGAGATAGACAGCTCTGTTCAAAGCAATGCAAATCAGCCCTGTTGGCACTTGGTCACCCGCGGTCTGCTCATCCCTTTAAAAGAGAATTAGGAAGGCACAAGACTAGGCTTGTTTAGTTCCCAGTAGTTTTAGAACTTTCCTTCAATGCCCTGCCTCTCTCTGGTCCCTTCCAGCAACATATAGATCACTAACTGGCTATATGAGGTCAATTATTTTGCCTTTCGTGGTTATGGCAGAAAGCACCATATCTGCTGAGTTGCTTGTTTCTGTGATCCCATGCGTTCTCCTGACTTTATTCTAGAGCAGACACATTTCAAAGACTGGTGAAAAGAAATGTTTAAGAAAAGCCACCTCACCATAAAATTGCATCCTAAGTATCCACTGCACAAGATGTGCATTCTCATACACCCCAAGAGGGAAAAAATTGGTACAATCTTTCTAGTGGTTAATTTAGAATATGTACCAAGAGACTATAAAAAATTCATAATCCTTAGTATTTTCACTTCTAGGAACCTAGCATAAGGTGAATCTGATATACAGAAAAAGTGTTAAGCTACAGAGATATTCACCTCAGTGGGAGTGAAAAAAAATCTTGAGTCTAACACTAGCTCAATAAACAACAGGACAAATGCCTGATAAAATCTTAAGTACCCACTTAAATGTTTATGAAGAGTTCCTAAAGATACTTGAAATGCTTAAACGATTAAACTGAGAAAGCAAATTCTATATGCCAAATGTATATGCAGCATAATTACAGTCTTTTGGTAAAAAACAAAAAACACTAACATGACCATACAAAAGCAGCTGCAAATAGATAAAAACAGAATAAAGACTGTAAAGATATACACCAAATAAAAGAGATGTCTGCCACTGAGTTGAAATATCTTTCTACTTTTTCATAGCTTCCAAAGTTACTATATTGACAACGTGCAGTTTTCTCATAAGTCAGTAAACTTTGGACAGAAGCAGCCCTACACCCCTATGGAAGCAAGACCACTTCTCCCCTCTATGGAAGCAAGATCACTACTCCGGGTCTCTGAAGAACAGAACTCTAAGATGCTGTCTTTCATTTCTCATTGCCATTACCAGATTTCACTTTGACAACTAACAAGCCTTACTTCTGTGGCCAGCAATTCTTCAGCATCATCCAAGCTCTCCACAGTAACTGCTCCACAGGAGCAAAAGTGGAAGTCTGAGGGATTTGCAGACACCAGGAGCATATCTAGAGTGGGAAAAACATTCGTTAAACAGCTTAAAGAAATCCGCAAGTGCCTTAGAAAATAATTGGTCAATATTCACAGTTTACAGTTTAAATCATACTTGTAAACAAGTCAAAATAAAATCCATATTTTAGACCCAAACTTCTACAATCAATGTTTGCCCTCTATTAACTTGTCAGTAATGTGTTAATGCCTCCCAAGAGAAGACAGGCTGGCAAATTCCAAAAGCAGATTCAATTGCAGCAGTTTCAATTGGTGCAAAAAAACAAAAACAAACGAATAACAACAACAACAAAACACAGACAATGTGTGCTGGTAAAACTTTGAAAACAGGAATTTGGCCTAGATTTATGACTGAGGGCTGGAGGGCAAAAGTATTTTGTAAAATTATAAGTAGAACAGATCTGAGCTTCAAAAGCTAGGAAGCAGCCAGACCTTGGGGTCAGCGCCCAGGGAACATTAGCAGGGCAACCCTGTCACATCACATCCTCCCTATTAGGGAGCTGAGTCTGTCTTTCAAAGGATCCACAAGTCAGCTGCTGTGTTCAATGCTGCACCCTGATATGTCTAAGAGTACTGACATGATTCACTTAGTCAGGAAACGTAATCCAGGCCGAAGCAGAGGCAGGCTGTCAGTCACGCATCAACTGACTTGGCAGAATCACATTAACCTCTCACTGCCCAACACTTGATCCCAATGAAGTTTTCTTGAGCTGATCTTATTTTTCTATTTATTGCTCAATGAAGTGAAAATCGGTTATCTTGAACCCCAGATCTCAGAAACAAAGAAATTGGGCTACATAAACGTTCACAGCAGCTTTGTTAGAAAACAAGTCAAATGACCATCTGCAGTTGAATGGGCTAACAAACTGTTGTACATCCATACAGTGGATTATTATTCAGCAAACAAAGGAATGAACTATAAATACGTGCTAGAACATGGAAGAATTTCAAAATAATTATGCTGGGTGAAATAAGCCTGACAAGAAGAATATACACTCTATTTTTTTCGTTTTGTCTTTAAACATTCTAGAAAATGCAAACTAATCTATGGTGACGGAAAGCATATTAGTGGTTGCTTAGGGACTGGGGCTGGGAGAGGAGGGTTCCAATGAGTGAGAAGGGACAGGAGGGAGGTCCAAGGACCTTCTGAAGATCCAAGGACACTTTTGAAAGTATACATGCATTATGTTGATTGTGGTGATTGTTTCATACACACACATATATATGTTAACACTTACCTGTTATATACTTAAAACACATGCCGTGTACTTTAGTTGAAAAGTACTTCAATAAATTTGTTTTATAAAACTTTAAAAATAAAACAAAATTGGCCTAGCTTAAATCAAGCAGAAGGTTAATATATGTATTTTAATAAAAATGACCTGTAAAATTTTTTACAGTACTTGTTTTTTAAATGATCTTTATTTTTTAAATTGACAATTTAAAATTGTATATATTTATGGTGTACAACATGATTTTTTGATACATGTATACATTGCGGAATGGCTTATTCCAGCTAAGTAATGTATCATCATTTCACATACTTATTTTTTTGTGTGGTGAGAATATTTAAAATCTACTCTGTTAACCATTTCAAGCATATAATACATGGTTATTAACTATAATCACTGTGTTGTAGAATAGATCTTCTGAACTTATTCAACTTTTTAAGATTCTACACGGGTGAGATAATGTGGTATTTGTCTTTCTGTCCCTGCCTTATTTCACTTAGCATAATGTCCTTCAGGTTCATCCACATTACCATACTTGACAAAAATAACAAGATCTTCTTTTCTTTTCTTTTCTTTTCTTTTTGAGACAGGGTCTTGCTCTGTCACCCAGGCTAAGGTGCAGTGGCACGATCACAGCTCACTGAAGCCTCAATCTCCCAGGCTCAAGTGATCCTCCCACTTCAGCCTCCCTAGTAGCTGAGACCACAGGTGCATGCCACCATGCTCAACTAATTTTTTAATTTTTTATAGAAACAGGGTCTTGCTATGTTGCTCAGGCTGACCTTGAACTCCTGGGCTCAAGCAATCCTCCCTCCTGGGCCTCCCAAAGTGCTGGGATTACAGTCATGAGCTACCATACCCAGCCAAGATTTCCTTCTTTTTCTTTAAGGCATAATAGTATCCTATTGTGTATATAGACCACATTTTCTTTATCCATTCATCCTCATGGACACTTAGGTTGTTTCTCTATCTTGGCAATTGTGAACAATGCTGCAGTGAACATGGAGGTACAGATATTTCTTCAGGATACTGAATTCACTTCCCTTGGATGTATTCCCAGTAGTGAGATAACTGGATCATAAGGTAGTTCTATTTGTAATTTTTTTTACTAACTTTCATACCATTTTTCATAACAACTGTAGTAATTTATAGTTGACTCAACAGTGAACAAGGGTTCCCTTTTCTTCACATCCTTGCCGACATTTATTATCTCTTGTCTTCTGATAGCAAGACAATATCTCATTACGGTTTTTGCTTTGCATTTCCATGATGATTATTGATGTTGAGTCTTTTCTCACAGACCTGTTGGTCATTTGCATGTCTTCTTTGGAGAAATGTCTGTCAGGTCCTTTATCCATTTTTTAATCTGGCTGTTTTCTTGCTATTGACTTGAGTTCTTTATATACTTTAGATATTAACCCCTTATCGATATACAGTTTGCAAGTATTTTTTCCCGTTCATTCAGTAGATTCTCTCATGATGATGCATGATTTTTGTATAGTTTATGAAGCGAATACTCAGGGTATGAGGCCAAATGTCAAGGATTCCAATATGGAAGGACCTCTTGGTCACTTATCATCACTCCTGGAATCTATACGCTAGTTGAATAGCAAGAATAGGTACAATAAATAAATAGAAACAAAAAAAGTCAAAAGAAAAAGAAAAGAAAAGGGAAAATATATGTAGGACCAAGCTATACAGATGGCAGTGAGAACTAAGGATTTTGAATGAGCCCTGTCCAAAAGAACTGAAGAAATGAGTCTCAGCTATGCCTGGAACAAGGGTCACATATAATTGAGAGCAAAGGGGTGAAGGGGTACTCATGGCCATGTAGAGGTCAAATAGGGGCTGGCTCTGAGGTAACATGTCACCTCATTTCCTTGACTCCTTCAGTGGGTGGCCAGCCTGTCTGCTGTGATTTCCATACCCAATTCTTTTGTAGTATGCACAAATCCTCATATTTCAGGATATATGGACATCATCCTCATATTGTTAAGATATGCCCTCTTGTATTAAGCCTCGGGATACTCTGAAGCTCTTCTTTGGCAAACACGGATGGTAAGAGTTCCAGATTATCTTTTAAAATGTCCCCCAAAAGGACAATGGGTGCTAAAACAGGTAGACTGACAATACCCAGTTTGGACCACCAGATGTCAGCCTTTGCACAGTAATCAATCTCAGTAACCCCCAAAGACTGAAGAAGATAAATGAATTCAAGATAAGCATGAATTTTCCATAGCAGTCCAAAGGCATCAGATGCTTCTATTAGTAAACAGAGATGCTCTGAAAATAATCTTGCAGTCTCTGCTGGTACCTTCATCAGATCTTATGTGTCAGTTGCCCTATACCATCCAGAAACACATGTCAAGAGTGTTAAATTTGATAGGATTAATCAATGGAAGACCAAAAAAAAAAATCCTGTTCCAGGTTGAGGTGAAGAGAAGGTGGGGAGGAGAATGTACTGCATACATAACACCAATTACATCTATGGCAAAAATAATTGTCTCGTTCGCAGAGCTTTCCCCATTTGGTAAGGGTACTTTAAAGACCAAGTAGTCAAAACACTGCTAGATTTATACCATACTTAATCTAAGCATAATGGACTGGGAAAATTGTTCCCACCAGTTCACTAGCCTGGATCTGTAATCTTATCCTACGTCCACTTCTGTGGGAGCATTGTTGTCCTCAAAAGCTTACCTCAAATACAATACCTTGGAAATCAAATCAGCATGTCATTCTCTCCTTCCAATGAATCCCTATGCCACTTTAAAGTCTCTGCCATGGTCTACAATGTGCTGCATGGTCTAACCCCTGCCTACTTTACCCTATGTTATCCTCTCTACCACCCACAGTGGCCATTTTGCTATTCTAATAATAAATCAAATGCATTCCTGCCTCAGGACTTTTGCAGTCACTGTTCCCTCCTCCTGGAATTTTATTCCTGGAAATCTTTTCCTACTTGCTCCCTTACTTATTGAGGTGTCTGCAAAAATACTGTCTTTTCAGAGAAATTCCCTGACAATTTCATCTAAAATAGAACTATCCACAACCCTACCAAACCCCATTTCCTTCTGTCCCCTCACCGCACTTTATTTTTCTTTATTCACCTGCCATATAACCTACAAAGAAATGAGAGCATTTTTTTTTCTTTTTTGAGACAGAGTCTCACTCTGTCTCCCAGGCTAGAGTGCAGTGGCACATTCTCCGCTCACTGCAACCTCTGCCTCCCAGGTTCAAGTGATTCTCCTGCCTCAGCCTCCCAAGTAGCCACAATTACTAGCACCTGCCACCATGCCTGGCTAAGTTTCATATTTTCACTAGAGACTGGGTTTTATCATGTTGGCCAGGCTGGTCTCAAACTCCTGACCTCAAGCAATCCACCTGCCTCAGTCTCCCAAAGTGTTGGGATTACAGGCATGAGTCACCATGCCCAGCCTAGATCATATATTCTGTACTTGTTTGTTGCCTGTCTTCCACACTAGACTATAAGCTCAGAAGGGCAGAGGCCTGTCTATCTTGTATCACCACTGTATCCCCCATGATTAAAAAGCAGTGCCTGATGTACACATGGAAGCTCCAGAATAAATATTTGTTGAATAAATACATGAAATTCATTCCCTTATTCCACAGGGTTTTTTTCTTATTTTATGTTTATGGCACTATCATTCTCCTAATCAAATCACAAAACTTGGGGATATTTTTGACTCATCACTCTTCCTCACTCCTACATTCAGTCACTACCAAGACCTGTCTATTCTTCCATGCATCTATCCCTTTTCCCCCACCCTTCCATTCCCAGACACTCTTTTAGATCACTGTCTTGTCATCTCATACTGGGACATTTGCAATCCCTTCCATCCAAATCTCTGCCTCCACACCATCCTGCCCATTACCAGCTTAATCATCCCAAATAGTGCCCTCAATAAATCATGACCACCTATTGCCTCACTCCCCACAACACACTTGCTCTGCCAACTCCCTGAGTTCAGAAACCATCAGAATAAAATCTCCACTATTCCTCTATGCATATCTTTTCCTTTAGTCAAACTGGTCTCTCTGTTCCCTGCTCCTGCTTTGCCCTTTCCCAACATTGTGTACACTCTTCCTCCTACCAGAAGTAGCCTCCACTCTTCACTTTGTCTGACTGAATCCCCTTCCTATTCTTCATTTCCCAACCTAAATTCCCCTTCTTTATAAACCTCCTGAGCCAGACATGGTGGTTCACACCTGTAATCCCAGCACTTTGGGAGGCCAAGGTGGGAGGATTTCTTGAGGCCAGGAGTTTGAGACCAGCCTGGCCAACATGGTGAAACCCCATCTCTACTAAAAAAGAAAAAAGAGAGGAAACTCCCATTGACCACCACACACTATGATGCTATCTCCCTCCCCTGGTCTCTTATCTTTACCACTCATGTAATTCTAATTAAGGCCTTAAATTAACGCTTTTATACACACACACACACACACACACTCACCCACTCACCTCTGCTGGGTATCCTACCCACTTTCAAACACTCTTCTTCCTTTTGCTACCAAATTGAAAAAGAAGTGTTGCCATTTACTGTCTGTCCATATAAAATTATACAACACTAGTTCTATAATTGGTTCAACTCCCTAAATTTTAAGGATGAATATACTGAAGTCTAAATAGGCTAAGAAACTTACTGAATAACACTTTTTCATCCCCCAAATATGGCTTATTTTTCTTGTTTTGGAATAACCCTAAGCTCCAGAATCCTACACTTACCATGAAGCTCTTTTTGTCCAGATAGAATTTGATAGAATATGTGGTAGTTCCTCTCTCCAGGCTGCTGGAAAATCACCCTGGACTTTTCAAGCAAATCTGGATGATGAGAAATGAATAAAGATTCATTCTTAGGCATTCTTGTAAAATGTAGAACAAAAGAAATCAGGCTGAGTGCAGTGGCTCACAACTGCAATCCCAGTATTTTGGGAGGTCGAGGTGGGAGGAGCACTTGAGGCCAGGAGTTTGAAACCAGCCTGTGCAACATAGTGAGACCCCGTTTCCACAAAGACAAATTTTAAAAATTAGCTGGGCATGTAGCTGCAGCTACTTGAGAGGCTGAGGTAGAGGACTGCTTGATCCCAGGAGTTTCAGGGTGCAGTGAGCCATGATCATGCCTGAACAACAGAGTGAGACCCTGTCAGGAAAGAAAAGAAAAGAAGGAAAGAAGGAAGGGAGAAAGAGAAAGAGAGAGAGAGAGAAAAAAAAGGAAAGGAAAGGAAAGAAAAGAAGGAAGGAAGAGGAAAAAAAGTAATCAGATAGTGCATTGAGTACTTACAGATATCAATGTCCACAGATGACAGCATGCCTCTGGCACCAAAGTGCATCCTGATGAATTTGCCCTAGTGTGGACACAGAACACAGTTTCCTATTCAAATTTTCCAAGCACTTGCAAGGGCTTCATTATATGTAACTCTCAAAACAACTACTTCCTCAAAAGTAAGAAACAAACAAACCAAAAAAAAAAAAAAAGAACAGAAAAATGCAATATGGGTTTGAGATGAGACAGCACCAGCTAATATCTGGAGGAAGCCAGAATGATTGTCAGGACAAGCAGTGGTTCTGGCTTGTAGCCCCAAATCTGCTGATTGCTACCTGTGTATTCTTGTGGGCACTGTGAAACCTCTCTGGGCCTCACTGTTCTTATCTAAAGATGAGAAAAACATTTCCTCAGCATATTTGTTCGTTCATTCAACAAACATTCATTGAGCATCTACTAAGATCCAGGTAACCTTCTAGGCACTGGAGATACCACGCAAGAAAAATAGAAATGGTCCCTACCCTCACGAATCTTATAGGCTAGTGGGTAAGCAGCTACTGCAACAGCTCTGACATAAAATCACAAGAAAAGCCAGTATCCTAGGACTTAGAGAGTCAGAGAAAGAAGGGGCATAAAATGGAGTTGAAGAGGTAGACAAACTCCATATCATGTAAGCCATGTAGAACATGGGAAAGGGTAGGGTTTTATTTTTTGTGTGTTTGGGAGACATTGTTAGGTTTTAAGCAGAGGAGTGATGTGATCTAATTTGTTTCAAAGCACACCTTGGCCTAAATAATAGACGGATACCCTTTCTTCCTTATCAGTGAAAAGCCATAAGGCAGGATCTAGAGGGGCAGAAATGCTGTCCAGAGGTGCCAGCGCCCATGTCAGAATGCCAGATGCAGCTAAGGAGGTGGCACCCTCTGGTGGCAGCTAGAGCCTGTGGGATGAGGATGCTGGAACAGGGAGGAAGGCAGCCTGGTGGAGGTTGGCCCATGCCAGGAAGGCACCAGGGCAGGACAGCAGCCTGGCAAGAAGAGGTGAGTAGCTCTGTACAGGGGGATCGAACAGGTACATTAAAATATGTAGGACAGTGGGAGTCACACACACAAACACACATGTATATATACCCATACATACAAACATGCAGGTACATATATATGTGTGCACATACTCATATACAGAGGTATATATACACATATCTATTTAGTATTAATTGAAAATTTTAACCCAGATTTCTTGATTATTTTGAACTCCTTTTTCTTTTTCCTTCTCTCTTCTTTCTTTCCTTCCACTGATCCATCTTCATGCTTATTTTTCTCCTCTACTTCTTTCCTTCTGTCTTTCCAACTTTTCTCTCCTTTCTGTTCTCTTCTTCATCGTTTTTTAAGGCAAGTTCCTGCTCTGTCACCCAGCCGGAGTGTAGTGGTATCATCATAGCTCATTGTAGCCTCAAACACCTGGGTTCAAGTCATCCTCCTGCCTCAGCCACTTGAGTAACTGGGACTACAGGTGCACACCACCACTCCAGGCTGATATTTTTGTTTTTAGTAGAGACAAAGTCTCACTGTGTTACCCAGGCTGGTCTCGAACTTCTGGGCTCAAGCGATCTGCCCACTTCAGCCTCCCAAAATGTTAGGGTTACAGGCGTGAGCCACCACACTTGGCTATCTTTCTTTTTACCCGATATTTTTCCCTTTCTTCCTTTTATTTTTTTCCTTATCTTTCCTCTTTCCTTTTTAAAAATGTTCTTTTTCCATCCCTCTATTCCTTCCTTTTTCCTCCCTTGCTTTTTTCCCCCAGCTTTCTATCTTTCATATTTCAGCAGAAAGTCCTTTAGCATTCTAACAAGTCCCAAATCTACCAGTTGTTTTATGAACCAGTATTAGTGCCTGCTATGACCAGCCAGACACTGTAAGCACATCTAAATGTGAACAGAGCAGCTCTAAGGCTTTGGATGGAAACTAGCCAAATCAGCATGTGGTTATTATTTAATTATGCCCGGAGACTCAAACAGGAAGCCTTCTGCAAATTTTCTTGTGAATTATACAGTGGCTCCCTGCCACTCATTCTTGGCATAATATGGATTTGTTAAACTAGGTTTAGAAATCCAAATTCTTCCCCTTCTGTGGGAATTCTAGTTATCAAAAGCTACTTAAAAATACTTTCTCGTCAGCCCCCCAAAAAAGTCTTCAGTGAAAAATATGCAGGGGTAAGGAGGCCATAGGCAAGAGTACAAACAGTAATTGTGGTGAGTGAATTAGGAAGTGCTTACTAAATTGACTTGTCATAAGGGGTTTAGGAAATTACGGAGAAAATATTTCAAATATGTAAAACATAATAAAATATAAAGCATGATTATAATTTTTTGGGTGAGCTTCTCTACTGGGAGTGTAATTTGAAACGATTAAGATAAATTCTTTTTTCTTGAAATTGACCAAATAGAAACTCTTCAGATGTATATTTATTTATAAAAATTTAATAGTCTTAATGATATAGATGGTAAATGTTTGTGAGAAATCTAACATTACAAACTTTAATCAAAGACCTTCTTTGGTGTTCCAGAATTTTTTTCATACCTATGTGCTTACATATGAGTTTTACCATTGCATACAAAGTAAATACTTTGATAGTATGCTAAATCATGTTACTTACAAAACGAGAGGAGTTGTCATTTCTCAGGGTTTTAGCATTTCCAAATGCTTCCAAGATAGTATTCACTTGCATGATTTGCTTTTCTAACGCCCCCTGAGACACATGAAAGAGAAGTACAGTTGATTAAGCTATTAGTAGAATTCTGTAATGTGGCAAGCCCTCCATCTCCAGGTCAAACCTCATTCTTGCTTTGATAACCAATGGCCAAAACCTGCTTCCAAATTTGGTTATATTATCTTGGAATGAGAAATCAGAAAAACAGTTGGATGACAGAGGCTAACAATATACAATACCCCTATGAATATGTGGGAGCTCATTTATTTGCAATGCTTCTTTTTTGGTTGGCATTGGCCTGAGTGGGAAAAGAAAACCGTCACCAAATAAAAAAGAAAAACATACCAGCTTATTTACAGACAAACATCATATCATGTATTTCCCCCATCATTAATCTTCCTCTCTTCCCATCTGATCTTTGCACCTGGAAATTTATCCTAGCATAATACAACAGACTCTTGGTGTTATTAAACTACACTTTTGCTTGCTTCTTTTCCTAAGTAATCTAGAGGTTCCCACCAAGTAGTGACTTTTAATAGTATTGATCTTGAATTTGAATCACGTGTGCTCAGGCTGATGGGCCAAAACATATCATGGACCTGTCTACCATATCTACATGGCTTTATTGTTTTCCAGTCAGCCTCAAAGACCCATTTTATGGGGGTAACTATATAGTATATGGTATTTAATAATTTATAAATATTATATCCCTTCTTATATCCCTTCTACTATATAATACTCCCCATTTTATGGGGGAACATATATAGTACATCGTACTCAATAATTTATGGATTTGTAAGTATTGTATCCCTTCTCAGTAATATGGGTTTACTGTCCTTCAAATAAGTTAGAGAACATTATATATACATGAGCAAAGATTTCCATAGAAGTGTTATATATTATGTATTGTATTATATCATAAAACTCAATGGCTAAACCAAACCATTTAATGCACACCAAAAAAAAAAACCCACAAAAATCTAAAATGCTTGTAAAAACAAAGTTATATCTACTGAATAAAAGAGTTCAATGATACCCAAAGAAATCAATAATCAAATTCAGGAATGTGGTCGTTAGAAAAGAAACTTCTATAGTTTAAAAATTGAGCCAGATGACTATTTTAATATATTTCTTACTTTGCAAAAACAGCAAACATCCAGTATCGAATTGAAAAAGCAAAATAATCATGCCAGACATAGAAAAATGAGAGGTCTAACAGCTCAATAACTCATTGATTTTGAGTTCCATTCAGCATTACCTAATTTTATTTTGCATACCAACGTGTATGGTCTTAGTTATCTTCAAGTTATTATGATGTCCATTAACATGTTAATGGAGCTAAACTAAAATGAACAAGTTTTTGTTTGTTTGTTTGTTTGTTTTTTTAATAGGGAAGGCAAAGATTTTTCTGAACGTGGTATGTGATTAACATTGAGGGGTATGTCCATTAGGCATTTAGAACTTGATCCAGGAGTTAGGTATGAATGAAGAAAACTTTTATTGGTGCATATTTGTGGGAATTTGATATCTCACAGTAGCTAAAGGGATTCAGAAATATCCAAGCCACCGATGACTCTAGACTTTAGGTAAGATGGTTTGAATCTTGAGGACTTAACTTACAGATCCAACAAAGACCAGGCCAGAAAATGCCCCTTTAAGCAGAAGTGAAATTGATTATGTAATTAATGTTTCCATGTTATTGTTTGGAGCACTTACTTGATGATCCTCTCAAGGAACAAAGGAAAGATTTTAAAAAAAAATGCTTTTCTATAATTTGCAAATTGTCCTGTGGCACTCGTTGCCTCCTTACTTCCCAAAAGTGATCAGGACAGAGCTTCCATGATCCAGTGGATAGAGCCACCTCATCTTTTCTGCCAAGCTATATAAACACTTACCGGCTTTTTCCTGGGTTCACTCATGGCTGCTATGGTGGCAAAATACTGGATAATATGTTTGCTGTTCACAGTCTTTCCAGCACCAGATTCTCCTCTGTGATTTGAAATTCAGTGACACAGTTAACTAGTTCTTATTATCAATGCAATGAAAGAAAGGTAATTTTGATCATATAGGCTATGGCAAGCAAGGAAGCTTTTACATAAAAGTAGAGCTTCTGATGGAACTTGAGGACATACTGACATTTAACTGGTTGGGAGAAAGGCAAGGACATTTCAGGCTGGAAAAACAGCACGGGCAAAAATCTGGAGTTAGAAAGATCACAAATTTTGTAAATATTAGGAAGCCTGTTCCTTATGGTCCTAATAACAAACAGTAGGAAAGCGCCTCTTCTAACTAGACAAGGCTCCTCACTACCAGCTGTTCAAGAGATTTTCACATATGAAGGCTACCATACAGCCAAGTCCAACCCTCTTTTCAGAAAAAGGCTACCAATTACTTCACCAGGCAGTTGGGCTTTAGGCTTTACCTTACCTTTGACAACCAGCTAACTTTGTAATGTGGGAAGAGCACAGTGGTAAATCTATAGCCTCTTCAACATAAGCATCATTGAATCAAGGCCTGCCTGCCTTTATCTATACAAAACTCCAGAAAATAGTTTATTATCTCTATGAAAGTCTGAACTCCAACTGTTCATCTAGCTCTAAAATTCTGAGACCTTATGATCTCTCCTGGGATAACTGAAGCCAATGGAGAGCCCAATGTACAAGGTGGTATCATCATCATTGCATGGGAAGGTAAAGGACTTTAGCACTTCACAGCCCCTTGAGTCTCAGTCACCATGCTGACACTTTACCTGGCTGGCCAGTGCTCTTTTCATCAAAATTTACATACAATAAGATACCACTGTGACCCTTCCTTCTATCCTTTTCACTCCCTTTCTTATTTCTCTAAATGTCACCATCTTTTAGTTTTCACTGCTTCATGTACTTTGGCCTGCCCCAATCTGGCTGCCCACAACTGCTTCTTAAATGTTCCATGGGCATACCTACTGGACATTCAGCCCCTCTGCTTAGCCATCCAGAGGCTTTTGAAGGTGACCATTTGGGACAGTGTAGCTCTCTTAATCATCAAGAAGGCAATTAAGATCAGCTCATGCACTATTTCTAAAGGATCTCTGAAAATGAGGGAGGCAGACTAGCTGACACCATATTTGGAGTCATCACTGACTAAAGCACAATGACAATTTCCTAAGTATCTTTTTCTTACCTCAAAGGTATTGCACCTAAAGGGCAATTAATTCAAAGACGGTGAATCAAAGTTTTATTCCCAGTGAAATGGAGGTATCTATTTCCACCGAAACTTACTTCAGGCCAAAAAAGAAAAAACAAGGCAAACACTTACGTAAAGAGTATAGACTGATTTTCTCGATCTACAAAAGAAAGAAAAATGCCAGAATATTCTTATGTTCAAGGATTATGTATTAGTATGAACTTATTCAAAATTTCCCTAGCTATAATTTGAAATCAGACACATGGGAAAGGATTAGCATCATTTATAGTTAGAAAAACATACCACTCAAATGGTACAGAGTAAAATCGATTTTCTCTTGCCCCTATGTATGCCAGTCATAAGAACATATACATTAAAGGCCTATTTCTTTGCTCTACATACAAATGGTAACCAACTAATGATTGAGATTCTTGACACTTTAAGCCTTTTAAGAATCATTGTGTAATAATATCTATAGAATAACTTCTTTGTGCCAGACACTAGAGCAGATGCTTTATATAATAAAGGCTAACATCTACAGGGGGCTTACTCTGGGCCAGCCACTGGGCCAAGCACTTTAAATGCATTATCTCACTTTGATGTACAAACTAATCGGCCCAATAACCCTAGGAGGTAGGTACTATTTCGCCCACATTTTATCTAGAAGGAAACAGAGGCTTCAAGTGATTAGCTAACTGTAAAGGCCATGCTCCGCTCACAATGCCTAAGTGCCTCTTAGGGACATAGAAAAAAAGTAGATCAGATATTTTTACTTTTCATTTTGTAGGGCAGCTACTCACTGTGAAGCATGTCCTGAAAGGCGTTATTGGCAACAGCAAAGATGTGAGGGGGAGCCTCTGATCGCCTCTTCCCTTTGTAGGCGGCCACGACTTCTTTCTTATACACGGGAAGCCATTTGTAAGGGTTTATGGTCACACAGAAAAGACCTGAATATGTCTGAGGGAAGATCAGAAAAGATTTCAGAAACTAGATTAGAAATACTTCCAGGTTTGTCAGCTCTTCCACTGTCAAGTAACATTTGCTCAAATGTTACTTATAAAGGAACTCAGAGGAGAGTTTTTGGAATCATGTAGAGAAGGGACTTCTAACAAGAAGAGATAGAACCAGGTTAGAGTAACATCAGGACCTGGGATTACCTCTCTCCTGGGAGACCTGCTAATTACTAACAAGTCTGACACATGGAGCTTCTGAAGACAGAGAGGACCCTAATGGCAGGACTGCAGAGATTTCAGTAACCAGCCATCAGGCAATTTGAGGCCAGAGGGGATTCTCTGCCTCAGCAAGATTAGGGGCTTGATTTTTAGGGCACTGAGAAGGAATAGCTCATGTGGGTCACTCAGTCACTGAAGAGGTTGAATTATGGCCCCCAAATAGATATGTTTATGTCCTATTCTCCAGAGCCTGTGAATGAGATCTTATTTGGAAAAAATAGTCTTTACAAATGTAATTAAGGGTTAAGGGACTCAAGATGATGACATCCAGGTGAGTCTTAAATACAATAACTTGTGTTTTTATAAAAGACACACACAGGAGAAGGTGATGTGACAATGGAGGCAGAGACTGGAGTGATACAACCAAAAGGAATGTTAGAGCCGCTAGAAGCTGGAAGAGACAAGGAAGGATTCTCCCTAAAGGCCTCCAGAGGGAGTGCAGCCCTGCTGATTGGATTTGATTTTGGACTTCTGGCCTCCAGCACTGTAAGATAACAATTTCTGTTGTTTTAAGCCACCCAGCTTGTGGTAATTTTGTTACAGCACCTCAGGGAAACTAATACAGTTACATGGTAAATCAGAGAGCTGAGGAGCAAGCTGGTTGCATGCCATGGGTCCTATGGCCATGGGTCCCAGATGCTACATCTTAGCTTAATCTACTCAGCACTGCTTCTGCTGCATAGGTTTTGAGCAAGTCAAAGAACCTGAGCAACCAACCAGCATCAATTTAATGATGATGAAGAAATCATCTCACTCATTAATCACTAACTAGGTGACATGCATTGAACTAGGTGCTTTACCTACATTCTTTTATTTAATCCCCCAAGCTCCCATGGAGAGGCAGACATTGTTATCCCACTTTATAGATAAGGCAACTTCAAGAAGTTAGGAAACTTAACAAGCAAGTGACAGTGCTGATGGTAGTCTGTCAGGCTTCAAGTCTCATGCTTTTAACTAAGGGTGACCTGTGGAAAGGCACATGAATGTTGACAAAATAAAATTGGGGAAATGTTAAGGTCCCTTCCCAGTAGACATTCCTCAAGGACTATCCCCATGTGAGCATGCTTAGACTCAATGTGAGAGATCACCCAGGAGAGACTGGGACATGCAATCTGAGTGCCAGCATGACAGTTCAGCAGGAAAGCGTATTACACACATAGATCATCCACTGGCCATAGCGCCGCTTCAGGGCATGCAGCACGGATGCCTCATTGAGGTGAGTCAGCATTGCCATGTCTTCAATCATTTCAAACTCTGGAGGATTCATCTGCTGGATTTTGTCCTCTTTTATGCTCAGACTCTGCAGAGAGAAGAAAAATACATGATATATTCCCCTGTCTCTTATGCTTATTCATTTTCCCACGCATCAGAAAGAATATTCAGACTCAAAAAGAAAAAACTGATGCCTCATTAGTGGATGGGGCCAGAAGAAATTAAGCCAAACTTCATGGAAAAAAAACAGGTGCTCCCTGAAAAAGTCCTCTCCTTCCCTAAAGATGAAGTAAACATAGTATTTTTGTTATATCAAGATTTTCTGTCATGCACTACCCTAATCTTGTGGCTTCTGGCTAGCCCTGATTGCCTCTAAGAGTACATAGATCATATTACGCACGATCTAACCCCCAACTTCCAGCCCTTGATGTCCCAACATACCTTGGAAATTTAGAAGAAGCAGCTTGGAGTGGAGGATTAAGGAGGCAGACCTTATCCTTCCTAGACCTAGTTCAAAACCTGTTTCCTCCCTCAAACCTTCCCAACTACTCCAGCTTATTAGTTTATCCTCTTTTGTTAAGTCTTACCACTTGTACTGTCTTTACATTAATACTCTTGTGTATGTTTTAATAATTGACTATGTTAGACTATTTTCTGGCTAGATTATAAATACCTTAAGAAGAATTTTTGATGTTGTCTTCTTTAATGACATTCAAAAACTTGCACATGCATGTTCATTTTTGATGTTGTCTTAATAACTATAATTATTAAATGCTTAATAACTATAATCACAATGCTTGGGATATGGTAAATAATAAATATTAATATCTTGATTAATATGGATGCATTTCTACTATCAAATACTTTCTTGGGATTCTTCTCACAGGTTTCCTAACACGCTTTCTATACCCCTTTTCTATGATTAATACATATTTGTGTCAATTGATTGCCCCATTTAATCCTAGTTGGTGATGGCTTCTTCCCAAGGCTCTTACACTCTTTACATTCTTGATTCAGTTTCTATCCATCTGTCTTCTTCGACATTGATCTAATAGTAATCCCTCTTCTTTTGAGTCCCTTCACTTTCTGTATTTCAAGGACTCCTTATCTCCCCTCAAACCCATGCAGAACGTTATCCTATCTCATACATCTTCAAAAACCTCCCCTTTTCCCTAATTCTATTTTTCTATTTTTTTCATTACCAACTTTCATCAATAAGTAGTACTTTACACCCACTGGATTTATTGCCTTTGTTAATGTTACAAAGACCAAAGGTGATTGGAAGTGTAGTCACTTCTAACACGAGGAAGAGGAATCCTGGAGCCAGGGAGACACAGAATAAAGCTGGGGGAATGGGACCTTCATTACATGAAGGAAGGACAAGCAGGACAAAATAAACCACCTTCAGACTCTTCTTTCTACCTGCATTAATGGCTTTCATGCTCTTCTTCCTATGGTTGTAACCACATTATAGTCACAAATCACCTTAAGTGCTGTTGAAGGCAAAGTAGTTTGTTTTGGAGAATGTGCTCAGAAGAGCAAGCCTCACATCTGGAGGCCTAATAAAATTTAGTTGGTCATCATTAAGAAAATGAGAAGACAATACATAGACTGAGAGAAAATATGTACAAATAATACATGTGATAAGAGATTTGCATCCAGAAAGTAAAAAGAACTCTTACAACTGAATAATGGAGAGGCAATAGCCCAATTAAAAAAAATGGGCAAAGAGCTTGAATAGACATTTCTCTGAAGGAGATAAACAAATGGCCAATATGTACATGTAAAGATGCTCAATGTCATTAGTCACTGGGGAAATGCAAATAAAAACCACATTCAAATACCACTTTATGCCCAATAGAATGACTATAATCAAAAAGAAAATAAAATGTGTTCGTAAGGATATAGAGAAAGTTTCATTCTTGTATGTTGCTGATGGAAATGTAAAATGGTAGCCACTTTGGAAAGCAGTTTGGAAATTTCTCAAAATGCTTAATATAGAGTTACCATATGATCCAGCAAATGCACTCCCAAGAGAAATGAAAACATGTGTTCCCACAAAAACTTGCACATGCATGTTCATAGAAACATTATTCATAATAGACAGAACATACAAACAACCCAGTAATAATCAACTGATGAATGGATGAACAACATGGTATATCCATAAAATGGAATACTATTTATCCATAAAAGGGAATAAAATTTTATTCATGTGACAATGTGAATGAATCTGAAAAACATTATGCTAAGTGAAAGAAGCCAGAAACAAAAGGCCACTGATTATATGCTCCTATTTATCTGAAATTGCTAGAATAGGCAAATCTATAGAGATAGAAAGTAGATCAGTGATTGCCTGGGGCTGGTGCAGGAGGAAAGAAAAGGGAATGACTGCTAATGGGCACAAGATTTCTTTGGGGGATCTTTTCTAATAAAGTATTGTCCCAAGGCTAAATGACCCTGACTGAGTCTCTCTATTTCTTCGTTTACTGATTTAGGACTAAGGAAAATTTCTTGCTGAATTTTCCCTTGTCCACCTATTTATGTTCAGTTGAAAAGGACCAAGTTCTTTTCTTAATTTCATGAAGAGTTAAATAACATCTACCTAATTTGAGATTTTTTTACATAACAAATATTGACTGTCAGGAAGACAGAATTTTAAAAATCAGATGGCAACACATTAGATGGTAAATTGCCTAAAAACAAATACAGCATTAAAAAGACAAACTTTCTTGATATCAACAATATCTGCTTGTTATAGGATGTGGCGTGTTATGGATTTGGGAAGAGACAGAATTTAAAGAAGTTTAAAGAAGTGAATATTGGCAGGGAATCATCTGCAAAATCTATAAGGAAGCATTCATTGAAGTAGGATAGAAATGGGGCCCAGCTTATACCACGGGGTGGCAGGTAATGTGAAGTCAGCAATATAGGCAAAGGTTCTGAGAGTGAGCTGTCTTCTCAATGTTACCCTACTGCTCTGAATGCTTTGGTGGCAGGGAGAAGGGGCTGGGTATTATGGCTTCACTACACATTTCCTCTGTGAAACAGTCTAGCTTGTACCCCAACACTTGGCATAACATTTTCTTTCAAAGGTCATAGATGACCTCCTAATTCTGAAATCCAAGACTTTCTCCAACTCTTAATCTCCTTCTGTAGCATTCGTCATTATTGGCCATTCACCCATCACTTGATCTCTGTGACACTATGCCATTTTTACTCAAATTATACATCTCATTCTTGATCCTACAAACACAACTTGCTTCATGGTTCCTTAAGTCATTATTCATCCCACAGGATACCTTTTTAAAAAAATACTAACTTGAAACATTGATGAAAAAGTGGAAATGGCTATGAGTTCTGGTCAATAATCTTTGCCACTGGCAATTGTGTTACTCTGATTTATTCACTGTTCTTTATTAAATCTTTGATGGTAAGAGGAGGTTTTTTTTGTTTGTTTATTTGTTCTTGGTGACAGGATCTCACTCTGGTTGCCCAGGCTGGGGTGCAACCAGAGTGGGATCCCGGGTGCAACCAGAGTGGGATCCCTGCTCACTGCAACCTTGACCTCCCCAGATTCAGGTGATCCTCCCACCTCAGCCTCCCGAGCAGCTGGGACTACAAGCACATACCACCACACCTGGCTTATTTTTGTATTTTTTGTAGAGACAGGATTTTGCCATGTCGCCCAGGCTGGTCTCAAACTCCTGGGCTCAAGCAATCTGCCCGCCTCGGCCTCCCAAAGTGCTGAGATTACAGGCATGAGCCATTGTGCCCATTGACTTAAGGAGGAGCTTCTTAAAATGAATGACTCCACAGTGAGTCAGTGGTATCTCCTACCCCAGGTCTTTAATTAAAATATTATAGAAATAATATATTTAGTTATTTGATAGAGAACATAGTCAACAACACAATGAAATAAAAATTTCTTTACCTTTCCATCTGTTGTCTCAACAATTACTGTTCCATCATCTTCACTCCCTTTTACCTCAGCCTCGATATAAGCATTCTCACCATCAGGGATCCAGCATTTCTTCTTCCCTGTAGAGAAAAAAAAATGGATTATAGCTATAGTACTTACAGAAATATACACTGGACACTTTCATACTGATAGATCTAATCTCATTTCTGCTAAATTGGCTTGTTGACTACAGGAACTTGCAAAGTTAGATAAAATCATGAAAGCTCATCCTGAAGACACACTCACTCACATAATGGCTCTACAGGAACAAGAAACATCTCAGCAAGCAGCAGCTTGGGGGCGCCATAGATCATTTTGCTACAAGAAAGTTACCTCCCAACACCCCACCCAACCCCAACGCTTTCCTCCACTCACACCCCAGGATTTAGGTAACCACCTAACCGCCCTGGTGCTTGTACCCCTTCCAGATTCCCTCCCCAAAAAAATTCATTCAGAAAAGTCTGGGAATAATTAAGTGAAAATTTAGAATAATGGTGATGTTCTGCAGTGTTTCTTTAGACCTCATGTCTAATCTCGGAGTGAAAGTCAGCTAAGTGAAATTACACGGTGGAATTGGCAGGGGGGCAGGTTGAGAAGAGAGAATATGGGTTGTTTATGTCACACAACATAACCAGCTCATATTATTTGTCCCCCATATGTTCTTTTTCTCTCTTCACCTTCCTCACTCCTATACCCCATCCCTAAGCAAAGTAGCACTCCATAAACTGATTAACCAACAAGAGGTCTGGGGTGAAATGAGCCAGAACTCTTATGAACACCTGAGGCAGCTTCTCTTTCTCTCCCACTTGAAGCAGATAGTGATGATGAATAAAAACTATGATTTTAAGGGCCTGGGTGCAGTGGCTCACGTTCATAATTCTAGCACTTTGGGAGGCCAAGGTGAGAGGATATCCTGACCCCAGGAGTTCAAGAGTAGCCTGGGCAATATAGCCAGACCCTTTACTCCCCCAGTCCTGTCTCTACAAAAAACAAATAAGGACAGGTGTGGTGGCTCACGTCTGTAATCCCAGCACTTTGGGAGGCCGTGGCAGGCGGATCACAAGGTCAGGAGATCGAGACCATCCTGGCCAACATGGTGAAATCCTATTTCTACTAAAAATACAAAAATTAGCCGGGCATGGTGACATGTGCTTGTAATCCCAGCTACTCAGGAGGCTGAGGCAAGAGAATCATTTGAACCAGGGAGTCGGAGGTTGCAGTGAGCAGAGATCTCACTACTGCACTCCAGCCTGGGTGACAGAGTGAGACTCTGTCTCAAAAATAAAAAATAAAAAAATAAAAATTAGGCAGGTGTGACGGTGCATGACTGTAGTCTTAGCTACTCAGGAGACTGAATGGGGAAGATCACTTGAACCCAGGAGTTGGTTCATTTTCCTTTAAAAGTATATATATGTGTGTGTATATATGTATATATAATATATCACACTTTCCTTTTAAAGGAAAATGAATATTTTATATATATATGAAAATGAGCCTTAGTAGAAGCTCACAGAAGTCCCCAGGTCACAGCTACTCAGGTAGATGGGGAAAGCCTTTGGCTGAAAGAGGGAAAATGCTAGCCAATGAATGGCTAGGGAAGACACAGGTAAAAACCCCACTATAACCACAGCACTAACAGGTAATGTGAACTCAGTCACCACCATCACCTCTAATATATGAGTCACAAAAGCTAGAGAGGGCTCACTGCCGCAGGACAGATGGTCCTTATTTCCCAGAGGAAGGCAATAAGACTGGGGAAGGAGTGTGTATAAAAGAGCTGGAATTGAGCACCATTCGCCCCTTCTTCCACCATTTGAATTTGGTTGCTCACGACTTTCTTGCTATCAGCGCTGCCTTCTTCGTTTCCCTGATTACAAACAATTCACCACTAAAACTGCTTGGCAAGAGGAGTTTATGTTCCCATCTAGCTGATTGTGCATTTGCTTTCTACTTATCGTTTGTGTTTTAAATACTGGCTTTGCATTGTATTCATTATTTTGGTCCCTTTTTGCAAAAACTGATTTTGCTTTGTCTATGAAAATATGCTTGTTTTTGAAAAGCACCCAGTTAGCATATATTTTGTGTGTGTGTTTAAGGTAAAATGCTCTGCATTTTAAACCAAATGTTTTCACTTGAAAGAAACTTGAAGGTCACCTGGCACAGACTCTCTCCCTCTGTATCTCTCTCTCTTTTTAGAAAAAGAACTTTGGGAGAGAGATGAAGAGAGTTGCCCATAGTCACATAGCTAATTAGTGGTAGTCACTGTAATAATGTCTCTAGAAATGAGATCATCCACCTCCTGAATCAGTGCTTCTCCATTACAGCCTGCCTCCTCTAACACATGCTTAGCTTTTTCTCCTCCAATTCTTCTCTTCAGGAGTAGGCTCATCGCCTGCCTCATGATGAAGTCTCTCTTTTACCACCCCTGGAAAAACTTAGTGGGGGATAAAAATTATCAGAAATCCTTTCTCATCTGAGGCCCAAACCCTGACAGGGGCATTTTAAAAAATGAAGTAAATGAACTCCGTCAATTTTAATTCCTGGTGTTCATGAATAATGCAGAGCTGGAAATGCAGATAGCAATGGATTTGAGCGAGACAGCCGGAATTTTAACACTGGCTTTGCTTGTAACAAGATATAAAGCCACATGTCTTCATCTCTTTTGGCCGTTCGTATTCTCATCTGTAAAGTAGGCCTTTTCCTATATGATTTCATAGCTTTAGACAATTAAATATCTTTTCCAATTTGAAGCTAATATGTGTTTATTGAAGAAAACTTGAAGAGTAATGCATGAAGAAAAGAATGTTTTTAATCACCAATAATCAAACAACTCAGAGATAGCCACTGTTATGTATTTGAAGTATTTCTTTCGAATTGTTTTTCTAGGATGTCGATTAAAATGGGGGTAATACTATATTCAGTTTTAGAGTTATTTTAAATAGATTGCTTACATGTTCTAATATAAGAATTATTTACATTTGACTTTGGAATGGTGTTTTGTCTTAGCTCTAAAACCACTTGGGCTTCTTCACTGACACCCAGGAATTCTAGTTTTCCTTATCAGGTATCATAATAATACATTATATTTATTTTTGTCACATTTATAGTCTAATTTGGTCCTCACAGCAATGGAGGAAGGTAGACAGGACAAGTATCATCTCCTTTGACAAATGAGGAAACCAGAGCTCAATAAAGTGAGGTGATTTGCTCTAATTATCCAGCCAGAGATGGTCAAGGACAGGGAATTTGAACCCAAGACTACCTGCTAAATACTTGTCATCACACTGCTTCCATTTGACCCGAGTTCAAAAAAGCAAACTCCATTGTCTACCAGCCTGGGAAGATGAACAACTTTTGCTAACACTTGTCTCTTTGCTGCCAGTGCATTTCTGTGAGGAAGGATTGTTTGGTCCAAAAAATTAATAGAAAATTATGTAGATTGCTATGTTTTAAGTAATTATTTACGGTGCTGATTTTAATAAATGCATCATCCAATTATCTCTAATGCTTAGGCCCAGTTTTTTTTTTTCTTCCTGGCACCACTATTATCTTGTCCTGCATTATCTAACTACCTGCGATAAGCCTCTGCATGACCAGTTCTGACCTCAGGGATAGTTCGGTTATTGTATTTGATTTGATGGATTATAATTAGCCTAAAATCCAATCCCAGTCATGAATCCAATGACTGGAAACTGGGAACTGATCCAGGACTGGTCTGTGATGGAAATATAATATCCTCCATAACTGGCTTGAATTATAATTGGTCATATTGAAGTCTAATGTTGACTAATTCTGAATACTAGAACAACATTCAGCCAGTCCTTCTGTTGCACCTACTGAATAATTTTGGATTAAGACATGTAGGTAGCTTGATGCTATATCACACTGTGAATCTGATTTCTACATCTCCAATTAGCTGAAATTCAACACAGACATGTAAAGGTAGCAGGAAAAAGAATAACATTTACTTAGAGATTTCAATGTAGAACTTAGCCTTTTTTTTTTTTAAGGCTAAATCCTCATTAACCTTTGTCCTTGCCTGTAACTACCAAGGAATTATGAATCAGGGTGAGCAAGTCTCCTAGTTATCTTTTGCTTAGTGTTGGCTAAGTGATCCTGCTGACCTAGAAGACCGCCAGAGGCAAAGCTCCAACTTCAGAAAATTCTGGAGAGCCAGAGACAACTTCAAAGTCTGCAGCCTTACCAGAGTCTTTCCCTTTCTTCTTCCCCACAATGTACAAATGTCACCTACCAGTCTAAGTCACAGGCCCCTCGCTCTACTGTGGCATTCACTGATAACTAAAAGGTTTCTAGGAAAGGCTTTGTCTGTGGCCATTCCTGCAGGTGTCTGTATTACAACAGGGGCTCCTTGAAGAGAAAACCTGTCTTAGGACCAAGTGTGTAGGGCCCGGGCCTAGGCTGACTCCCAGCCACCATTCCTACCCTGAATACTCAGAGGCCCTCAATTGCTGTTTCCTAGAGGCTGATCACACCCCAAGCAAATAAGTTAGGCTCTAGAACTGATGACTCTTCTCTGTCAACCAAATCTTAGTCACCACCTTGAAGGAGCAAAATAAAGTGAAACCAGCAGCCACCACATGTCTCACCGTCCAAGGCCGTGGCCTGTAGTAGAAGCAGCTCAGCTTCGCTTCTTCTGAGGAAGGCTGCGGCTTCTCCAAGCTCTGACAGATCCATCCTTATTAAGGCAATCCACCAAAAAAAGGCTAGGCCTAAACGTGAGTAGAAAAGATTCACTCTGGAAAAAAAAAAAAATTGGTACACAGAAGAAAAAAGTGGAAATCAAGCTCTAAATGAGCAATCATTCACAAAGATAGACCAAAGAGTATTAAGTTTTCCTACTACTACCTGTGCCCCTTCTTTCTCTTTGCTGTGTCTCAAATTTATACAAAATTAGACTCAAGAATATCTGACTCTAGCAGGGCTGACTTACCCACTAGACATAGAAGGCACAGTGCCTGAGGCCCATGATGCTTTTAGGGGCCCATGAAAATGTTTAATTTATTTTTAAATCAGAAGAAAAATATAAGTGTAATATAAATGATACGTATTAATGAACAGAGCCTGGATTATATTCATCTTTAGGCCAACACAGTTATGAAATCTGATTTTTAATATTTTTTGTGGAGAAATGGTCCTTAAAAGACAGAAGTGCCTGTAGTCAGTGAAAGTCATAATGCCACCCTGGGCCATGGAGTTCTGACAGGTGGTAGGAGGGTCCAGATAGAGAAACATCAAGTTGTGGACAGTAGGCCCTTTCATAGGAGTGGAGAGGTGTTTCGTGGTATCTAATTACCCCCAAGTAGACAGACCGTCAGAGACAGACTATGGTTACAAAGAGAAGTGGTTCAGATAAATGTTCCGTAGTAGACAGTAAAGGGATAAAAAGATAAGTATCTTGGCAGAAATAAGTGTCTGGGAGCAGATGACTTACAAAAATACAAGCACAGATGGGCATTTGGGAGACCTGGCCAAGAGCAATAATGAAGAAGCCCAGGCAGAAGGTGACAAGCAGGTTACAGGGTGATGTGAGTGAGGCTGGAGTAAATAAAGAAGTTCATTGGCTCAAGCCAGGCAAGTATCAGTCTTAGAGGGACTGAGTTGCTGGGCAGATTATCAAGGCTGAAGTCATTGAGCACCCACTGTATACCAAACACTGGACATAGTTTATCTTTAATTTTCACACTTTACATTTGATAACAGGGAGGAGAAGAAACGGAAACTGGGTCTTCATGATCTTAAATGATAAGCTGTTATTCTCTCTATTTGGACAAAAAAAAGTCTTCCTCTTCACTCAAGTGTGCAAGGCAAGTGTTACTCGTCCCATTTATAGGTGAGAAGGTAGAGAAGGACTTGCCAAGTTTGCTTAGCTCAGGTGCTGCCTTTGAGGACAGATCAGCAACCACTTCAGAATGAACTGCAATCACTTACTCTCTTGCAAAGAACAAATCCAATAAACTAATGTATTTCACTGCACTTAATCTGCTTTTCTTCTTTGTGGTGGCTTGGATAGGTATAGTGATGCCACTTTTAGTATCTAGTTTAAAGGAGTATGGTTTAAAGCAAAGACTAGTGGTCTAGGCTAAGACTTAGTTTTATTTCCGCCAGAAAAGAGGCATGTGACTTGTGGGAAATCACTTAGCGACAGTAGGTGCAGTTTCCTCGCCTATGTAATGCAAGCACTAGTCTTAATGTACAGGAACATTTCCTGAAGTGGAGAGAAGAAAACATGCTCAAGAGAAACAACATACATGATGGCCCTCCAGAGTTGGGACTGAAGGTAGCATTTCTCAGGGAAAAAGACAAAACTGATTTTTCTGCGGGTGAGCATTCAGATTCAGGTTTCGTAATCATTATAACAGTAATAACATTGTTAGACATTTGAATATAGAAGAACTCAAGATAAAGAAAAGCTCTGAAAGTAAGGCAGAGAAATTTAGAAATAGATGATAGGAAACATCATCAACTCTGTGGGCAGGAACATGAGGAAAGCAGTATTTCAGGAAAATGGCTCTGGCAGCATATTCTGGGTAGATGGGGATGAGGAAAAGCCATAGTCAGGGAGACAAGTGGTGAGTCTGGATTTGTGGAAGAATGCACTATATCCTCCTCCTCTCTGTATGTGTGACCTCCTCGTGGCTTGCACTCAGTAAAAGATATCCATTAATACATGTGTGTACAAACTTCCTGAAAAGATACCTAAGAAATGGATATCTGAGTAGTGAGAGCAGGAGATGGGTGGGAGAAGGAGAGAACTACCTTTCATTTCATTCCACTCTGGTCGGTCAATGTGTGCCATGTGCTTATATTTCATAATTAACAGAATTTTTACAAGTAGTTCTTATTATAACATCAGAGATGAAGAGATCACAGCAAGACATAGAGCACACAGCTGTGTAACTCTCCCTGCAAGTCTGGAGCATTTAACATATTTAAAAGTATACAAGGAACAGAATATACAGGAGCAGGCACTAGAAAGTAGGAAACAGTAGGTGCCAGGAGTGGGGCAGGCCTGGCCATCATTTGGAGATAGGTAACTGAAGCCAAGAGAATGATTCACCTGAGCAAAAAAAGGATCGAAATCCTTCTTTCTCCTTGGCCCCCTCCAGCATCCATTAACCCCTTAATGTCCTACTGACCTCTGGGTCTCTTTAGGTTCCAATTGCACATATGGCTTTACAATTTTATAGAATAACACACTTGTCACAGCCCAGTCCTAGCAACATCTTAAATTAGAAAATGGGCCGGGCTCGGTGGCTCAAGCCTGTAATCCCAGCACTTTGGGAGGCCGAGACGGGTGGATCACGAGGTCAGGAGATCGAGACCATCCTGGCTAACATGGTGAAACCCCGTCTCTACTAAAAAAATACAAAAAACTAGCCGGGCGAGGTGGCGGCGCCTGTGGTCCCAGCTACTCAGGAGGCTGAGGCAGGAGAATGGCGTGAGCCCGGGAGGCGGAGCTTGCAGTGAGCTGAGATCCGGCCACTGCACTCCAGCCCGGACGACAGAGCAAGACTCCGTCTCAAAAAAAAAAAAAAAAAAAAAAAAAAAAAAAAAAAAAAAAAAAAAAATTAGAAAATGAAAGAGCCCAAATGCCCAAAAGAATTAACAAATTAACCTTGCCAGCAAAAGAATCAGGAAGCTCTATTTTGTGAATGACAGAGAAACATAGATGAGTATAGAACTCAAGGTAATTCTCTTAGAAGGAAAAATTCATCTACATGTTGAAAGGAAATTATCTTTGAGACTGGTATACTCGTGTATGTTCATCACAGGATTCTGACGCCTGTCATAAACAAACTTGTATCTGATACTGCATATATTTACAAGATAGAAGAGAGCAAGGGGTAGCACTGGAATCCTGGGAGGAGAATAGGAAAGGATAGGGCAGACGGGCTGCATGCACATTGCTGGCAGTACCACACTCCTAGGACCTAGCTCTGCCTTTGAACATTCAGGAGCTTGATTTATCAATACATACTGGAGCGATTAGGTTCTGGGAATCACATAACTATGCTCAGAAGTGTGCAAAAATTCATTACCCAAACCTGGACCTATTTTTTCTTACTGGGATTTTTAAGAGGTGATGCCATTAATATTTAAATCAGGACAACAAACTTAATCTAAGACTGACCCAAGCGAATGGGGACATATTGACACTCCACTAATAAGAGAACTGATGACTTGAAATGGTAATTTCTAAACTGACAATGAGTGTACACCTTTTGCATAACTGCAAAGTCCAGGTTACTTGTCTGCATGATCCACAGGGCACATAGATAATATCAACACTATCAGAAGGTTGGATTCAGAGAAAGACATTAGATCATCATGTCCATGACATAATTCAGTTTGTAACACGGCAAAATAATGCATCTTGTTCTGTTCTAGAGTTCACCTTTACAGGGACTGAGCACCATATAAGCCATCAGTATCCTGTTTACAATGATAGGGCACAATTTCCAGGTGTATATTAGTTACCAGTTAACAAAGTAAACACAAAGAATGGTAAGCCCTTACAGGGAAGGGAGAGCTGAGATGTAAGCTTTTCCTCTTGGCCAAGAAAGAATCATGTTGGTCTCACCTAGCTGCCTTTCACAGAAAATATGTTCGAAGAGTTGTAGCTGAGACAAGACACGAGCCTGGATGACCAACCATTCCTGTCTTCCCGGAACTGAGGTATTTCCCAGGGCTTGAGACTTTCAGTGTGGAAACCAGAAAAGTCCCAGGAAAACTAGAACAAGTTGGTCAACCTACTTTTAAGTGTAGTGCCTGTAGTTCTTTTAGAAATTCAATCACTATTTTGGAAGTCAGCTATTTTTATACTGGTTGTATTCTGCAGCTGTCCCCCTCTCCCTCCTCAGGTATTTTGCAAACATCTTTTTGAAAATGTCCTTTTCAAATATAAATGTGAATATATTCATGCGATATAAATGTACTGCCCATCTATAATTGTCCATGTTAGGCCCAGGGGTACAATAATGCGCAGAATAAATACTGTGCCCTCTTAGAGTAATAGATTTGAGTAGGGGTAGAAGTTTCTTCTGTCTTGAATTATTATGCATTAGACAAATCTGTAGCGAGAAATTTTCACACTTTGGGGTGGGGGGTGGAGCTGGTTATATGGCAAAGGTCAGAAAAGAAGCCCAGAGGGGGACTGTAGAAGCGAAGGGAAGAGGTGAGGTTGTACAGCTACAACTCCCAACTCACTAGTCTGAGTGGAAACCGTAGGCAGAGTTATGTTTTCTTAAGATGAGAAAACATATTCCTCATATTATTGTTTCAGAGGCTCTTCCACTGTCTCACTCTCTGCCCACCATTCCAATGGAAGTGTCTCATCCTGGATCCTCCCAATCCCCTACAATAGAACCCTTGGAGTCATCTCTAATTGCTCCTTCTATCTCATGCCACATTCAATTCATTATCAACTTTTATTGATTTTATAATTACCAGTTCTTACCCACTTCTAGTTGACACAGTTTGGAGTGCCTGTTGAGCCCACACTCCTATTAGAAGTGCCTGCTCTCATCTACAGGAATAAGCCAAAAGTAGCCATGTCTGTAAGGTGACACTGGTATCCTGGCCCAGCTTATAAACCAGGCTTCAGTATCTGGTCCTGGGAAAATCAGAGATAATCAGGGTATCCCGCTGGAATACAGATTTGGGATTTAGATGCCACTCTCCATCTGGGCTCTTTGCTTGAATGGCGTGATGCAAACTTGAGGGTTGAGGTTGGCATTGTGGTGTGGTCATGTGGTGCCACATGCACGCTAGTCAGCAAAAGCATCAGTAGAGAGGGAGTCACAAAGATGAGGAGAAGCAGCAATAAGGGACCAAAGGAAGAGAGAGATCACTTTCTTATATCCCAAAGACCTTTCCTGGTAACAGTACCTCCTGAGACCTACATTTAATTTCTGCCTTTGATTTCCATAAGCTCTCTAAATGACCTTCCAGTACATTCTAATTTCTTTCCCAACTTTAAATAATATCAAGTGACTTTGTTATATGCCATCAAAATATCCTTACCTAATGCATTATGTCTCAGTCTTTGCCCTAACACAGTTTCTTCGTTTCTCTCCTAAGATGATGTGAAGATTGTGTATAAAACTCAGCACATTGTCTGGTGCATAGTAAAACCTTAATCAACATTAACTGTTCTGCTTACTATTCAACAAGCATTTATGCAGTCTTTGAACACTGTGCTAAATATGTAAGAGAGTAGCTTTGCTTTCCAAATTGCTTAGTGAATCTGAGATGTGCAAAACCATAATGAAGGATGGTACCATAGGGAAGTAAAGAGGGAAATTCACATAGTGGCAGCTACTAGCTGAGTAGATGGAGGTGAGACAAGGGAATTGTCTATTTGGATGGTGATCATTCCTGAAAGGTCACACTTTCTAGTCCTCTTACTGCTGACCACAGTAAATCTATCACTCAGCACTCATCTCTTTCAAACAGAGCTAGACAATAAATGTGGGGATGAGGGGGTGCAGAAATCCATATCACCTTGGCATTTCAGTGCCTTAACTGTAAGCAGAAACTCAAATGATGCCTATGAAGTAAATTGTTAAAAGAGTTAAACTCTTTTCATGTTAGCAGTCCTGACACATTTTTAAGTCGGTTTCATCATAATTGATTAGATTCGCTCGAGTTCTTCATCAAGGTACGTTATTATGCGTGTTTACTTTCAAAGCCTTCTACTGCTGGGAAGCCATGATGCAAGTAATAAGAACAAATATTAATATTCCTTTGGGTAAACAAACACTAAGCATCTTTTGACATCGCCTCTTCCATTATTAAAATTGGAGACAATGCCTGAAAATGAGAATGGATTTATCCAGATGTCAACAGCTGAAGGGAAGAATTATCAAGCACTTAAATGATCCCAAACAAGCTGAAACATATGTCTTAAGGCAGTAAATGAAACACATTTGAGTTACAAGGCCCAGTGAATGCCACAAATCTGGGGAAATGCTGCAAGATGCTCCTAATTAGGGACACTACTGGGTAGAAAAATGATGCTGATGCTTCCTAGTATTCATGCTGCTGGGATAATCATGTTATGTGCCTTAACTCAGCAAGGTTTCCTCCATAGAAAATCTTACGTGGTTAGTCTTTAGGCACAAATCTACCACCCCTTAACCAGCTATACTACCTGCAATTTATTTGTTTATAGGCAGCTTGTTTCTCTACAAAAGCAGGGGCTTTAGGCAGGTTTATCTTCTTCAAAGAGGAATGTTAAAAGGTTGAATTACAAACCAAGAGATTTGCACAAATTATCGATTATTTAAAGCATTTACTTCAAAGGGTAATTATTATTACAGCTACAGGTCTCCAGGCAATGCAGTTTACACTCCTAGATTCTGTTCCCTGCTCCCCTCCCACTGGGAAGTGGCTTTTCCTCCCATACCTCCACAGAAACTGTTCTTTCTAATGATCTCCGAAAGACAAATCTTAATTGGGTGCTTTTCAGTTTCTAATCCTACTCACCCTCTCTGCAGCATTTGACATTCCCTGGTTTCTGGGGTCCCTTCTTCTTTTTATTATCTTTCCCAGTTGTTCATTTACTAATCAAAGGTCCATCCACAATAAAAATTGTGAATATCAATGTCATTTCTCTTTTGCTCCCTCCTTTCACTAGTTCCTCTCTCCCAGCTTTTACTAGCTCTTTAATCCTTTCCAGAACTGCCTTCTCCTACACTTTCCTACCTCCCAATCTCTGATCAAAATGCTGGGTCTTTGCACTGATCTATTCACTATTAATCCAGAGAAGAGCTTCTGATTAAATTCTTTTTTTTTTTTTTTTTTTTTTGAGACGGAATTTTGCTCTTGTTGCCCCAGCTGGGGTACAATGGTGCAATCTCAGCTCACTGCAACCTCTGCCTCCTGAGTTCAAGTGATTCTCCCGCCTCAGCCTCTCGAGTAGCTGGGATTACAGGTGCCCACCACCATGCATGGTTAATTTTTGTATTTTTAGTAGAGATGAGGTTTCACAATGTTAGCCAGGCTGGTCTCGAACTGACCTCAAGTGATCCACCCACCTCGACCTCCCAAAGTGCTGGGATTACAGGTGTGAGCCACCACGCCCAGCCACCTTCTGATTCAATTCTGTCATGCATTCATTTTAAAGTATGTCCTCTTAGGATATATGGATTAAAAGAGTAATAAGACCTCAATAAGTTTCCACTCTAATGGACATGGACAATAGAGATATAAATCAGTGACTATAATTCAATATGCTAAATGCTAGGTGCTAGGATAGAGCAATGTACAGGGTCATAGAGGTCAAGGAGGCATAACGCTATATGTGTATTTTTAAGAATAACATTTTATAACTTAAAGGAAGGAATCTCAAACATCCCTGAAATGATACCTTTGGAGATGGTACCAATATACTATTTAATAAAAACAAATCTGAGTTCTGAGTGTGTATCACACACCAGGAACCAGGTTAAGTGTTTTATACATAATAACTCTTTTAACTTTACAGTAGCTCTATGAAGGATATATGTAATAACCTTTATTATATGAAAACACTGAGTCTTAGGGAACCAGCAAGTGTTATTTCTAGTTTTAAATCCAGATACATGAAAGTCATTCTTGTTTCCTGGTTTATTCACCTTTACATCCAATCAATTGCCAAGTTCTGCTGACTCTTTCTAAATATCACTCAAAACCATCTACATCTTTCCATCACCCCTGCCAACATCTGGATCAAGGCCATCATCATTTTTCTGGGGGCTTATTGCTGTATTCTCTTACTTAGTCTCTTGACAGCAGCCAATCCAGAATGAGGCCCCCGAGTAAAGAAACGCAGTTACCGTACTATCTTATTTAAAATCATACCCATCCTATGATAAAAGTCCAACATGTTAACAGATCCTATAGAGCTCTCCATCCTCTTGCTTGACTGACACCCCCACCTCATCTCTTTTTTTTGAGACGGAGTCTCGCTCTGCCGCCCAGGCTGGAATGCAGTGGCCGGATCTCGGCTCACTGCAAGCTCCGCCTCCCGGGTTCACGCCATTCTCCTGCCTCAGCCTCCCGAGTAGCTGGGACTACAGGCGCCCGCCACGTCACCCGGCTAGTTTTTTGTATTTTTAGTAGAGACGGGGTTTCACCGTGTTAGCCAGGATGGTCTCGATCTCCTGACCTCGTGATCCACCCGTCTCGGCCTCCCAAAGTGCTGGGATTACAGGCTTGAGCCACCGCGCCCGGCCCTCATCTCTCTTGCTGTCTCATCCCCAGGCCTGACCCGGCTGGGGCACTGCTAGTAGATGCCAACAGCACTCTCTGACCTCTGGATGTTCACACGTCACATGACCCCTGCCGGGAACATTCAGCCCTGTTCCTCCTCCTCTGGCGAATTCTTAATCATCCTTTGAATCTTCACTAAGCAACATTTCTACAAGAAGGTATTCTCTAGGTTCGTTCTGTCAGCTAGATGTGTTCTTAGATTTCTTTGCTACCTGCATTATGATAATGTTCATACTATTTTATTATTATTTGTTTAATTGCCCATCTTCCTAATGAAACATAAGTAATCTGAGGGCAGGACTAGGTCTGCAGCACTCAGAGAAGACTCTAGTTCTTCGGGTAGAGCCTTAATAAACACTTAGGGAGTGAACCAACAAATAGAGCAGACCCATCAACTGACTCCTGAGTCCTTGCTCTTAAGCATGATGCTATACTTCCTCCTGGCTGAGCTCCAGCCAGCCAGCAGGCTGATGTTCTTGGTTAGAAAAGCATCTAACCAAAATGCAGCACGTCCATACAGGCAACATGTCCTTGGTTTAAAAAGCATCACTACTTCATTTCTAAGTTGGATGAGAAAAATTTAGATTTATGGTTCAAAAGAAGTATGCTAAGGATAAAAATCAACTAGTATACCATATCAAGAAAACCGACTGGTAAGGAAAGATTTAAATAAGTAATTTACTTTTTAAATAAAGTATTTAAGTCAATACATCTGAATTGTATTGCCCCAAGATTTTTGAAACCATGGGGTCTTAGAACTAAAAGTTCTTTAATATCAGCTGGCTCATTGCTTCATATTTTACAGGTGAGTATGCAGGGACCAGCAAAATACATGATTGGCTCACATTCACCAACCAACAACAATGGAGCAGACTGAAAGTATGGATAGTTTTGAGCAGAGTTGAGAGAAAAATACTGACAATAGATCTACGAGGACGAACTGAAGGAAACTAATATCAAGGGCTATATTTTTGTGCTTCAGAATTGAAGGCAAATATACCCTCCCATAAAATACTAGTTAATACCACAGTCACGGAATAAAGATTAGCTCAAATGGAACACTGTCCTGATAATATTCCTTAGGGTCAGTGACCCATGATCTGCATAATAGAGTAACATTTACTTTAGAATTGCAGGCGCTGTTATTCAGCACAAAAGACATGCATTAAATATATTTAGTGATTCTAAAAGATGATATATACATTCAAGGTATTAATTGCATTATTTTCATTGATTTATTGGTTTCATATTTTCTGAATGTTCTTAACTCAGAATAATTATGAGTTTTAACTAAGTACAATTGTAGTCAACATCTTTGCATAATAGATAGTCAGATACACTTGTCTAAAATAAAACTAGAATATTATGTATTCCAGTTCAATTAAATATAACAATTTTTTGAACATTCAGTAAATGCCAGGAATTGTCAAAATGCTTGGGATACTAGAATAATTAAGATGCGGCTTCTGTTTCAAGATTCAAGTCTAGCAGGGACCAAGATTTGTCAATACAGTTTTCAGTATGGTAAGTAAAATAACAGACATACATTCTCCAAAAGATTATACCACAAGTAAAACAAATTGCTGTTAAAATACTCACCTCAAAGCAACTATTCTATTCTATGAATACATCATCTTTTTCTTAAAATATTTTGTTTCATATAACAACCTCCATGCGAAAACTATCAGTAAAAATAGCAAATTGTTTTTAATACCCACCATTCAATGTACTGGTGGAAAAGGGAGAGATAGAAACCTACCTTGGAAAGATCAAAAGAAATGGGCAGACCAGTGCTGAGTCAAGACTTTATACACTCTTGTCAAGGTCAAGGGTGACAACTTCAGTCAATTTTGCATTGTTTCTAAATTTGTCTACTGGTTTTTAAGAAGCTGAACCCTTGGATCTGGATTTGGCACCCCAAATGACTCTGAGGCAAGGGTATGAGATGCCAGAAAACGATTCCATTTCTATAACCAAAATCTGCAGACTAATTTAACTCATTCCCCAAATGCTTGCTACGTAATAGGATTATACAATATTAATAAGAGAAGCAGCACAACCCTCTCTGGTGGCATCAGTTTTGGAGCCTTGGGCTCAGTGCTCTCTCTCCAGGGATTTGGAGCAATTAAGTGAAGGGTCTCAACGCGCTCCATATTGCCAAGAAAATGTTAACCATAGATATCTACTATTTATTTGGTTATTCTAAGAACACTAAGAAAGAGTATTTATTAAGGGTGTATTATGTTCTAAGGGATTGTTCCAATCGATTTGCATATATGAATTCATATAAGCTTCCTAACAACCTTATAAGATAGGTTTTATTACTCCCATTTTACAGATGTGGAAACAAAGGGAGAGGTCATAAGCTGGTCATTTTGGGAGACAAGATTTGAGCCTAGATGTTAAGCTTCAAAATCTATTCTTGTAATAATTATAATATACAATTTTTATCTCATGCATCTCATATGGTTCTTTAATTTCTTCCCCTCCCCACTGCCACAAAAGTATAATTTTTAAAAGTGTCTTGTCTATCCAAGGAAATGTATTTCTATTTGCCTATTTCAACATTGAGAAAATTTTCTTTTACTTAAAACTGAGTGTTTAGCCAGTCGGCCCTTGACTTTGAATTACTTTCTTAGGACTTACAAGCTTTTTATAAAACCTGAAAATGTCTCTCTGGAGCAAAGACTTTCTGAACTATTTTTAAAATGACTTTTGGGAAATTATGAAAAAAAAAAAAAAGGAAACTCTTTGAGTTATAGGAAACAGTTCATGCAATCAGTTCTCACCACTCATGGGTCAGTTCTGCATAACTCTTTCCCAGAACCAATTTATTAACCATTTCCCACTGAGGAATAAAAGATAATAGAGAGACACCTCTGCTGAAGCCTATGACAACAGCACTGAGGGCGGAGGTAAACTAATAATAAATGCTGAAGCAAGTACTGTATAATTATACCCAATCAATTTTATCAAAATGAATCAATATGCAGCCTAATTGAGATGATCTTTGTTGCTTCTTACAGGAATGCGATTTAATTAGAATCTCCAGTGATTGTAAACGGGTAAACTGAATTCACCAGTAACTTCACAGAAATCTCAGGCAATATGAGATGAAGCAATAGATATAGCACCCTGGCTGGCTTTTTGTTCACAGGAAATGGACATTAAAGCACCCTACTTGGCCTTTTGGGAGACTGCAAGCCATTTTCAGGTGTGCTTGGGGCCTGAGTAAAAGGGTGTGGTGGTGCGTTCAGACATTTGTAAAAGATTCAGTTCAGATAAAGCAGACAAAATAGTTTAACTTGCATTTCAAGAAGCTCTGAGGATTCAAGATGTTCAGTTGTGGAAGAAACTAACAAGACTGGTTTTAAGAGGGTTTAGTTTGAAATAAATGAGAGACAATTGTTAAAAGTAATAAGTCTGTTTCCATTTTTGAAAGGCTGGGAAAGACATGCACCTGTAGACTCTGAGGGCAGGTGGTGGAGAGCTAGAGGAGATGTATGTAGTGAAGATGGTGGAAAGACGGAGGGGAAAAAAAAAAATTCCAAGAAAGGGCATGAGGCATGATCAGGGAGATTCTGATGTGGTTTAGTGGCTATTTGATAGTTGACAAATCTAAAGGGTAGATAGGTGTGGTGACCCTGGAGATTCAAATTTTGCCTAGGGCATCATAAATATAACCCCAGGAATGTGAAACAGTGTTACTTCTTCTCTGGGTTGAACAGAGAATAGGGATCAAAACAAGGGTCTTAATGTAAAGTAAGTGGTGTATTTTAAAACAATCAAGTGAGAATAAGCTCTGTCAATAGTTGCTATATTCAAATGATTGAATCCCATAGAATCTACGGATAATTGACTTGACTACAAAATTAAAGTAACTATTCCTAGCACAGAAGCCCCTTTGAAGATTTCTTGCATATTGACGACCACAAGTTGTTCTGCTTCACATGTAGTTGATTTGTACTGTAATTCAAAGAACCAAAAGTCAAATCTGAAATCTTACTCATTGATTAATAATTGCTAAAGAGGAAATGTTTTGTAGCATTTACTACACAGATGTTACAGAACTATTTGAGAGCCAAATAATTCATATGATGGTGTTTTGAGACACAATTTAAAACATCCGTTATTCCTTCCTGTTCCTAATCTAAATAGAAGGGTTGATATCATAAAAGATGTTAGAATGTATTAGGTGATGGACGGAGGAAAAGAGGGCATCTTCCACGCATACTTGCTACAGATTTACAAAGGAAGGAAAAAATCCTCTCACTTCCAACGCGCCCATCTTCTTCCTTTCCCAATTTTGTTGGTGTGATTTGAGAATGAGAACATTTGCGAAAGGACTTGATGTGTGGATATAAAGTGATAGTTTCATATTTGTTAGAATGTAAGATCATATGCTTCTGAGAAGGAGAATTCATTATTAAAGATGTTTGTGATATTTAAATGAGAATGAATTATAAAACAGTATTTACAGTATATTTAAGATTATATGCATAATAAAAGTTCCAAATTGGCTCTCTATGGATGGTGGGATTATGGATTCTTTTAAAAATTATTTTGCAACTCTATATTTTCTACCCCTCTCTTTCTATAATAGAAATATCATTTTGTGCAATAAATATTATCTTAAAATAAAATAAAGTGACGGTCAGTATTTCTGTATATAAATTAAGGTCAGAATTAGGTATATATCCTACTGAAACATTACAGTATGCCCTGTAAATGTATGCAATTATTATTTGTCAAATTAAAAAAATCAAACTTCCAAAAACATTAAATAATTATGTATATGTTTTTGTATACATACATATATAATACACTCCTGCACATATATAAATAACATATAATTAATTTTAGATATCAAGAAGTTAAACATGTCATAAAGCTTGGGGTTTTTTTGCTTGCCTTTTGTCCTCTTGCTACAGCCCATATTAGATCTTGGATTCTCTTACCCTTCCACTCACATTATCCTTCTTGCTTTTACTCACCCCACACATAATCCAGATTAACAATTTAGGATGTGCTCTTTAATATTTTTCTCCATGCTTACGTGCTCAGGTAAACAAACATACAGACACATGGCATAGTGTTGTGAGTCATTTAACAAAATAAGATCAATTATATACAGGCCTCCATGTCCTAATTCTTCTCACTCAATAATACCTCATTGAAAATCTGCCAAATCAACTGCTACAACTCAAATGCATTGTTTTAATGATTCTATGATATTTCATATCATATCAAATGTATCGTGATTTATTCAGCAATTCCCCTATTGACATTTCCAGAGGTTTTTTTGCCATTATAAAAACTGTAATCAGCATCCTTGTACGTGTGTCATTACTCATGATTTTATTTATTTGAGAAAATGTCCTAGGAGTGGGAATGTTAAGTCAAAGAAAATACACATTTAAAATTCTAATAGATATTGCCAGATTGTTTTCCAAAAAGGCAGTAACAATTAACAGTTTCACCAGTCATATATGAAAGCACTTTTTCCTGCATTACTGACCGTAATAGGCCTTTTCATTCTTTATAACTTTTTGACAATCCAATAGGTATAATGTAATATTTCATTGTTAGTTTAATTTCATTTCTGTGTTCAAGAATTTGAACATCTTTTCAAATACTCATTTGGATTAGTTCTTGTCTGAGTTGTTTGTTCTGTCTACTTTTTATTTTGTTTATTTTATCTGCTTTTCTATGGGAGTATTTGCTTTTTCTTTTCAATTTGCAATTGTTCTTTGTACATTTTGTGTGCTAATCCTATGTCTTTTATTATTAATTTAATTTACCAAATTTATCATTTTTCTTTTGAATTCACTTGTGGTAACTTTTGTCTTATATTTTTATACAGTTAAATATGCCTATCCTTTCTTTTTATAACAACATTTTTTTGGTCCAGCTTTGGAGGATTATAAAGTTATATTTAGTCAGTATTTCTTGGTAGTCCTGGTATTAGTTGCCAAGGGTAACAAAAACAATAACAAAATTGCCCTTTGCAAGTAGAGTAGTTAGAAACAGAAAAACCTCAAAATAACAATGACTTAAATACAGCAGAAGTTTATTTCTCTCATGAAGTCTGGAAGGAGTTAATCCAGGGCTCCTATGTATATCCCAGTGTAAGGGATCAGGTTTCTTCTGTCTTGATGATCTACTGTTCATGGCTTTCATTCCCCAGGTCAAGGCATGATTCAATATTCTGCTAGAAACTCAGCCATATTGTTCATTTACACTTGGGAAGAAAGAAGAAGAAAAGAAGAGCCATGTCCTTTAAGGATACTTCCCAGAAATTGTCTGCCCTTCCATTCACATCACACTATCAAGAACTGAATTACATAGTTACACGTAGTTGCAAAGGATGCTTATGTTTCCCTGGCCACTACTGTAGAAAGTCTATTAAACTGTGCTAATTTCAGCTAAAGATTGGGGGTTCCAATCTTTAGAAGATGGGGAAAATGGATATTGGTCACTGCAATTACTTCAAAATAGTAATTAGCTGACGCATTTTAAAACTAACGATTTGGGGTAAAAGGATTTTGTGAAGATGTTATACTACTCTAAATAAAACAGATAGATAAATAGTGACGAATAAATCAATGAACTCACTTTCAATATTTTTCTAGAGCTCATTTATTTACCTTAACTTCTCTTTTCCAACACAATCACTCTCCAGTAATAATCTTCTGCAGCTACATGGGTACAGATGTTTTAGCAAATAATGCCTATTTATTTGGAAAATTTCTGTTAGCCAGAATGACCCAGCACACTGCATTGCTCAGTTTCATTAACTGCTTATCTGACACGTGTGATGGTCTTAGCAATCTAGGAACTTCCCTCATGAACCTAGTAAAATGATAAATGAAAGAATCAACTGGGCCAAAAACACTTTCCAGCTAGAAGGATTAATGCTACCGGGTGTTTTTTAATGAGTGGCTGTATTCAAAGGAGTAACTTCTGTTTAGATGCTCTCATGCCTAGCCTATTTTTAATAAGATTACACATTGAAAAAAATGTAATACATTTTATCTTTAACAGGTAATGATGGAGACAAAGCAGATACCATGACTTATAACGTGGGTTGTTATCTATCTGCTGTTTGGACCCGAGCAAAAAATTTCAAAATATATTTCATGGATATTTGCTATATTTTTAAAATTATGCAGACTTTTTTAGCAAATCAGATCTCTAATTTTGAAATACATTATCTGTATTATTAAATAAATGGTCTGGAATTAGAATTAAGGGCATAGAGTAGGCAAACAAACATCTTTGATTTTATGCTTTGGTCATGTCTAGTAGTGATATGGGAAAAAAAAGAAAAAGGAATAAATATCCTGTTCCGAGCTGCTCATTTACAATCCTAATATCTGTGAAAACTCCCAGGTCTGTCATTCAGAGGGATGACTTCTTCCCTCATGATTGAAATCGAACTCAAATGTGCCAAATGGGCCAATAAAGCTAGACTCTTATACAGTGATGCTTCAATAAACAAACTCACCATGCAGCACTTTATTAATCAATTCATTGCCACCAACAAGTACATTAAAATGACAACTTACGCAAATTAGAGCTACCTAATTTTCCAGCTGTGAGGCATATACTTCCACATAGAGTTTCTACTAGTCTTCACTAAACTGAAGAAGATAAAGTTGTCAACTCTGAAATTTATTTTCCCTGTTTGCTTCCTTTTTCTATTTCTGTCCTCTCACTTGTGAGGGTAATGCTCTCTAATCTGTTCATAGGTTTCCAGTCAGTTCAGTTCATGATCTGTTTATTAAGCCTGTCACAGAGTGAGCACTCGTGAATAAGGAAGGTCCCTGCCCTCAGGGAGCTTGTGCTCTAGAGCAGAAGTCAGACCTGTGTTAAGACGCCGGACAGTTACTTGAAACAGGCCAATAATAAATTGCATTCTGATGTTTTCCAGTGATTTTCATTTTAAAAAGCATAAATTAGAATAGATTTTAAAATATCCATCCATTAACACTTACTACTTGCCATAATTCACATGTTTTCTCCAGTGGAAGGGTCTGGCTGACACTTGGTCATAAACTGCAGGCCATCTGATCGATGTTGCAAGCCTTGTTAAGCCTTGACCTTAATGAACATGAGTCCTGTATGTGGCTGAGCAAAAGGGTGAGGACTGAGGTTTGGGTTGACTTATTTCCATCAAAAAGATTGGAAAACAGATCGAACACAGTGAGTTAAAATTAATTTACATTTATCTGTATCTAATCCACTTTGCAGAGCTCTCAACTATGTTCTTACATTTTAATATTATTTCTACTTGTAGAGCTCAAAAAGTTTTCTGCTTGCAGTTGTTCTTAAAATGTAGTATGCATCAGAATTATTTAGAGGGTTTGTTAAAAAGCAGATTGCTGTGGGCCACTCTCAGAGTTTCTGATTCAGTAGATCTGGGATGGAGCCTGAGAAGTTGTGTTTGAACAAGCTCCCTGTTGATACTACTTGTCTGGGGGATCTCACTTTGAGAACTACTGTGCTAGACTGGAGGAATTTTCCACCACAGTAAGCAAGCAGGAGGATTCTGTTTAGCCACCAGGGATTACTGAATTCTCATCAGATCTGCCAACCCAGCCAGCCCTACAGAGCAGCCTCAATTAACCTTTCTCTGGTGACCCAGACACTGGCATTCCCCAGCCCTTCTCCATAGTCCAGGAGAGGCAAATCTTGCTCCTCCCATGCACTTTTCAGGTCTGCCTGAAAACATCCTTCACCACCTCTCATTGTAAAGGACTCTCAACTGTAGACAGTTATATGTTTTATGAGATAATTTCTGTTATTCTAATAGAGTTTAATTATTTTTTTAAAAAATCATCTCCTATCTCACCCCTAAGAAGTTATTTGCAATGCATTTCCATGACTCCTATTTTGTGTTGACCATGTCTCTGAATTTCTCAGTATCTACACTAGTCAGATCAATTTTAGGTTTGAAAAATATGTCACCATAGACAAAATCTTATGGTTTATCAAGGAGCTTAGAGGTTAAGAGTGGGCTCTGAAGTAAGGCTGCCTGAGTGTGAATCATAACTCTGTTCTTGTCTAGCTAGGTGATGCTGAGCAATTCTTTATTCTCTCTGGGCTATAGTTTTCTCATCCAGAATATGCCTTCATCTTAGTCTGTTTCGTGCTGCTATATCAAAACACCACAGACTGAATAATTTACAAAACCAGAAAATTATTCCTTATAGTTTTGGAAACTGGGAAGTTCAAGGTTGAGGAGTCTGTATCTGGTGAGGGCCTTCTTGCATAATTATCCCTTGTTGGGGGACTGAGAAAAAGGTGGAGGGGGAACTCAACTTTTTATAAGAACCCGCTTCCTTATAACAGTATTAATCCATTAATGAGGGTGAAGCCCTCATGACCTAATTACCTCTTAATACTGTAACAATGGCAATTAAATTTCAACATGAGTTTTGAAGGGGGCACATATTCAAATCATAGCAGTCTACCTCATAAGGCTTTCATTTTAAATACAATAATATCTGTAAGAAGAGTACCCAGAACAGATAAGCAACCTCTTTGAATTAAGGATATGAAGTTAGCAGTGTGTAGTGGCCAAGATGGCTAGAGTACCTAGAACAGATAAAAAAAAATATTGCAAAATAATTGTAATTATACTGGAGGCATATATAAGTAGAATTTGATTCAGTTTCTTAATAATAAAGAATGGCCATATCATGGGAAGACTAATAGGCAGGCATAAGGTATGATGGATTTCTTTGGATCTTAAACTTCTTGGAATATTCTTCTTGGTAAAACAGTTGAGATTACAGACACACTAAAATCTGGATGATGGGTTTTTTTGCACTCTGCCATGAGTTTTAAATAGTTTGATAAGGAATTTTGTCTTTAAAAGCAATGACCTCATCTAGGTGTATGAGCACGTATCTCAATTCAATCCAAAAGCAGTAAACTCCCACTGAGTGTGCAGAAAGATGATCTAAGTTCTTGTGTTTACACAGGACTCTATGTGCTGGGTACTATTATTGTCTTCTGTTTGTAGATGAGGAATCAAGGTTTGGAAAAGAGAGACAACTACACAAGGTCACAGTGCTAATTAATACTCAACAGAACCAGTACTCAAACTCATACGGTCTGACACTATAGACCGTGCTCTTAACTATTCTGAGTTTTTGCCTCGGGGTTGGTCCCAGAAAAAACTACTCTCAGTAAATAATTAGAATTCAGGCAACTTTGGTATCAGCAAAAATTGAGAAGGTGACACGTCATACTCCATCCCACTAAGTATAGAGAGGAAATTTGGTGGAAAATTTCAGCACCATGACCCTTGGTGTCTGAGAAAAGGGAAGTGAGAAGTTGTATATTGTGAATTGGACACAAGAGCACACAGAATGAAATCACATGAAGTGTTTTACCATCTGGATTTTTAAAAAGCAGGCTGGCTACATTTATGTCATTATAATGATCACTCAGAAATTACATCATAGTCTATTTTTATACTATCATATAGTAATTGGTGTGCTGCTGATTAAGACCAGCAAGAATAAAATTCTAGGCTCCTACTGTCAGGCTACTCAGCATTCTGTTAGACAAATTACAAGCATATGTTGGGAGTCCACTCACTGCCAGTATTTGTGCTAAGCCTTTCAGGAAAAAAATAAAGGTATTAGACATAGTTCTTATCCTAAAAGAGCATATGATCTTTTTGGTAAGATTAGGTAAATACAATTAAAATGATCATATGAAGTAGGAATGACCTAAATCGAGGATCAGATGAGAGAACAATAGCCAGGAAGGCAACATTATGTTGACAGCATGGGAAATCTGTGAATAAAGAGGTGGAAACATGCAAGATACATTTAGTCACTGTGCTTGGAACAGGGAAATAATTTCAAAATTCAGACTGAGAGTAGTGGAAGGCTTTGGCTGTCTTCACTAAGGAGTTTAGATTTTATTCTATATTTCAAAACATTCTTTTAAGGCAAAACACATTTTTCAAACAAACTCCAATATAGGTCTCTTGACTGAGACATTTGCTTCCAACAAGGTGGGGAAACGGAGTAGATTTATCCTCCTACCTAAAACAACTTAAAAAAAAAAAAAGCACAGAGCATATGATACAATGGGTTTCAGTAATTGATTAACAAACAAAAAGGACAACGATGCCTGAAAGAGGGGAGCAAACAAGGCGAGCCAAACGACGGATGACGGCCTCAGCTTGGAGAGTTTCCAGGACATAACACAGGGAGTTTTCAGACCATGACCAGCAACCTCTTTGAGTTAAGGAGATGAAGCTAGCAGTCTGTAGTGGCCAAGATGGCTAGAGTTTACAGAGCAGAGTACTGGAAAGGAGAGAGCTACTCAGAGAGAGCTCTGGGGAACTGCAGAGGATCCTTATCAAGTCATCAGTAGTGATCTGTGTATGTGTATGAGGAAAGGACCACCCAAATAAATTAGAAGAAAAGTCCTTGGAGCCCTTTAGAAATAGTTTTTGTTCCTAGAAGCCAGAGTGGAAAACTTCATACTTCATGGGGAATCAGGAAGTGTATTCACAAGGGTTTCATGTCAATAGTGGAGATTAGCCCTAGAATAAACACTGCTCTTGTCCTTTCTAGCAAAGCTTAAAAATCCAAATGGAAAGAATCAGTTTCCAAGTAACTTAACTGCAACTCAGAACAAAGCTCAAAGATATTTACAGGAATACAAATATATCTATGACCTAACAAGCTAGAATTCACAATGTCTGGCATCTAATTAAAAATTATCAGGCAGAAAAGGCTATATACTGTTTGACAACTGTATGACATTCTTGAAAAGGCAAAACATGGAGACAGTGAAAATATCAGTGATTTCCAGGCAGTTGTGAAGAGGGAGAGATAAATAGGTGGAGCACAGGGGATTTTTTAGGGCAGTGAAATTTTCTGAGTGACACTATAGTGGTGAATAGATTTGTCTAGACCCACAGGATGTTCAATACCAAGAGTGAACCCTAATGTGAATTATGGACTTTGAGTAATAATAATATGTCAACGTAGGTTCATCAATTATAACAAGCATAATCTGGTGGGGATGTTGATAATGGGTGAGGCTATGCATGTGTAGGGGCAGGCGGTATATGGAAAATCTCTGTACGTTCCTCTCAATTTTGCTGTGAACCTAAAATTGCTCTAAAAAATACTTTAAAAATTACCACCCATTCAAAGAAGCAGAAAAATACAACTTAAATGAGAAGAAAAATCCAATCAAAATGGACCTAGAAATGATACAGATGATGGAATGAGTAGATAAAAACATTACGATAGTTATTACAACTGTATTTAATGTATTCAAGAAACCATAGGAAAAATTGAATACAGTAAGTAGAGCATGGAACAGCTGTTCTGGTTCAAGAAGTGTTGACCTCAAGATGAGCACTATCATGGGGTTCAAAGAAGCACAATTTGAGAATTATTGCTGTAAGTTATTGGGAACTATTGAAGGCTTTTCAGCAAAATTTGGCTTAAAACTAGTGGTATTTTACAAAGATTGAATGGGTAGTAGGATGCAGGACAGAACTCATGAATGAGGGAGAATGAGACCAAAAATTTCAGGCAGGTGGTAACCACAATACAACAGAGAAATGAGAAGTTTTGACCTAACATGACGGATCTTAGAGAAGCCGGTGGGACCCCAGAAAGAGTTCTCTTTCCTTTGTGAAGGGTAGGGTGTGCTTGAATGGCTTCGTCCCAAGAGAGTGGCCTGCACATTGGAAAGTGTCATGGTTCCTGTGGCATCTGGTAAGTTCTCACTGGCACTTGAAACTCTGGGGGAGAGGGTGTAAATCTCATGCTGAGCCATACCCATATTTGCAGCAGGTCTCCAAGGTAAATAACCTCTGATATGCTGGAATAATGTAGGTAAGGGAGACTATTTCTAAAATATTATTAAAATAAAGGTGAATCATGAGGTCAGGAGATTGAGACCATCCTAGCTAACATGGTGAAACCCCGTCTCTACTAAAAAAACACAAAAAAATTAGCCAGGCGTGGTGGGGGGCACCTGTAGTCCCAGATACTTGGGAGGCTGAGGCAGGGGAATGGCGTGAACCTGGGAGGCGGAGCTTGCAGTGAGCCGAGATAGCACCACTGCACTCCTGCCTGGGCGACAGAGCAAGACTCCGTCTCTAAATAAATAAATAAATAAAATACTTTTTTACTAAGAACACCTATTAGCAACACGTCTTGCCATTTGAAAAATTAAAACTTGACACTTAGAGGGGTTAAGTAATTATCCCAAGGGTATAATATTACAGTAGAAACTGAAAGAGGTAAAAACTGAAAAACAACTGTCAGATTTGTAGGAGAGGTCCACTCTCATCTTAGAATAACTAATTTTTAAGGAAGCACTGGAAGGGAGGAGAGCACGGGGAGAATGCAGTTGAGCTCTTCTCAAGAAAGGTAAAAGAGAAAGGAGATCGAAAGTAAAATAGAACATTTTCCCTATATAAAGATCCTAAATGTTATCATCTGTGATAGTTAAATTTTTGTCTTGATTTGAGTGGGCCACAGGATGCTCAAATATTAGGTCAAACATTATTCTTGGTGTGTGTGTGAAGGTGTCTCTGTACGAGATTAACATTCAAATTGGTAAACTGAGTAAAGCAGATTGGTTTTGCTAATATGGGTAGACCTTATCCAATCAAAAAATCTGAATAGGACAAAAAGGCTGACCTCCTGAGAATAAGAAGGAACTCCTCCTGCCTGAATCCTTAGAGCTGGGACATCAGTCTTTTCTGGTCTTTGGACTCTGACTAAAACATTGGCTCTTCTTGACTCTCTGTTCTTCCAGCTTTCAAACTGGAACTTACACTGTCAGATCTACTGGTTCTCACACTGAAACTACACATTGGCCCTCTTGTATTTCCATCTTACCAACTGAAGATATTGGGACTTCTCAGCCTTCATAATCATGTGAACCAATTTCTTATGAGAAATCTCTCCCTCTTGCTCTCTCTGTACACACATACAACACACCCGATTGGTTCTGTTTCTCTGCAGAACCTTGACTAATATGTCATCTTAGAAGGACTTTCCTACTATTGATTTAGGAAGTACTGTAGTTCTTTAAGATAAGATCTTACAACAAGGGGTTGCATACCCCTTGTTGTTGAAGAGGAGGCGCTAAAATTAAAGGTCAGAGGTGTACCAGGGAATAACACCAAGGCCATGCCTATCTGGATGATGAACTCATCAAGACTAAGTATACTGCCAAACCAACGTATTGGCTACTGAGCCTGTAGTTCCACTTTACCAGTGTTTCAACAACTGGTAACTAATGTATTCAGGGTTGAAACATGATGACAGTGATTATGATGATAGAACTAAATAAAATAAGGTTTTCCATGGGCCAGGGTCCTTATTTATGAGATAAACTTGTTGTTCCTAGTCTCAAATTATGTCTTTTGTGACTGTACTTTCATTTCATTCAGACATATTTTTAAAAACAATAAAAGCTTTTTTTTTTTTCTTTTTTCTTTTTTTTTTTTTTTTTTTGAGACGGAGTCTCGCTCTGTCGCCCAGGCTGCAGTGCAGTGGCGCGATCTCGGCTCACTGCAAGCTCGGTTTACGCCATTCTCCTGCCTCAGCCTCCCAAGTAGCTGGGACTACAGGCACCCGCCATCTCGCCCGGCTAGTTTTTTGTATTTTTTAGTAGAGACAGGGTCTCACCGTGTAGACCAGGATGGTCTCGATCTCTGACCTCGTGATCCACCCGTCTCGGCCTCCCAAAGTGCTGGGATTACAGGCTTGAGCCACCGCGCCCGGCCTTTTTTTTTTTTTTTTTCAAGAGTATTGAGCAGGAGGATAGGCAAAATGGGTGAGACCAAGTTTACTTTGAAGAGCAGACTGTCCTCAAGAAGGTCCCAACGGGATGCAGTAGAAAGAAGTTCAGGTAGAAGAGCATGCCGGAATTACAGGGAAGTCTGGAGCAAAGGCGGGGCAAGAAAAACACCAAATTAATGCTCAGAAGACCTGATCTCCCCTAATTATCAATTATTTACTAGCTCTAGGATCCTAGGCAGTTTACTTAATCCTTCTGAGTCTTAGATTTTCTGTAATTAAATTATTGAGTTAAATTAAAATGTGAATACCATGCTCACCCGATAATTTTTGATGATCAAATAAGAGAATGTATAAAAAGATTAAGGTGGTTTGTTAAAGGTAAAGTCCTATACAAATATTGATTATGATGATCAACCAGGGAGAGATACACTGGAACCTCCAATGGGCAAGCAAAAGGTTTCAAAGTACAGGGTAAGATGCCAGACTGTGAGGAAGGAGTTGGGACTATATTTCTTGAAAGACTTGGGGACCACATAAGGCCCTAAACACAGAGGAATTGGGGTTCTGTAAAGGCAACCAGAATACATGTCGTAGGTCAGGAATCCATTTATTAGGACTTGGTTTTAATTTAGGATTTGATTAAAAGACGAAAGCCTAGGTAATGGAATTTGGACATACAACTACAACTGGTTAGTCAGCAAATTCAGCAAGGTGAAACTGCCACCCTGCCTTCTCCTTCAGGGGGTTTAAATACCTCCAGATAAAAGCCAGGACTGAACTCAGAATATTGAGTGAGGCTGAATCTATAGATGAAGGGAAACAATGTGTAACCAAGTAGATCTTTACCATAAGGATTTTTTAAAATACTCTAAAAATACTGTAAAAAAATACTCTAAAAAAGTTTGGCTTATACATTTGAAGAACTTTTTTGAAAGATTCCTGCTTTCCATTCACGGGTCACTACCAGACATTTCTTGTCATTAATCTAAGGAGTCCTGTGAAATACACGATCCTTCTACAGCTGTAGAATTCTAATGAACAGAATTCTAATGAGATGCCTAGGTTTTTAAAGAAAGTTGAATGATAGTAATCACTAAGGCTCACTTCAGCAAACTCCAATTGTATATTATAATAAAACACAGTGTCAGCCATAATTCATTTATCTTGAAAACAGAAAATTAGACCAGTCTATTTGATAGTATATTTTCTTCTAATATTTTTATCCCTAGAAGGATGTCTCATGAATACTGTATCAAATCAATGACATTTAAAGCTAAATTAAAACTATTGGTCTTTCATAAGTTGAAAAAAGTGAAGTGTTGAATTATTATTAAACCAGAACTGGTTTAAATTTGTCTTAATTTTTATCATAAAGTCATATGGTAAAAATAGTCTCATACTTGTCTTTCTTTACAAGTTGTTTCTGAAGCTTAAGAAAAATGATGCAAGAAATCATTAGGTCAGATTCAGTGGTTCATGCCTGTAATCTCAGCACTTTGGGAGATCAAGGCAGGAGTAGCACTTGAGGCCAGGAGTTCAAGACCAGTCTGGGTAACACAGCGGGATCACATCTCTACAAAAAAAAAAAAAATTAATTTAATTAGCTGGGCATGGTGGGATGCACCTGTAGTCCTAGCTACTTGCAAGGTTGAGGCAGGAGGGTCAGTTGAGCCCAGGAGGTTGAGGCTGCAGTGAGCCATGATCACACCACTGCACTCTAACTAGGGTGAGAGTGAAATATTGTCTCTTAAAAAAATCATTAAACCAAGATGAAAATAAAACTTCACTGTTTCTTTTTGAGAAGGCAACTTTTGATGATATGCTTGGTGTTTCAGTTCTTCTGTATTCCCACTTGGTGGAAATTTAACATAACACACAACTCCTCATAACATCTGACATCAACTGTAGTCTATTATCTCAAAATAGGTGTGGAAGAAGACAGTACAGCATTGGTATTGTAGGACAGCAAATTTCAAAACATGGTTCCAAGATCAGTGCCATTAACATTGCCTGGGAACTTGCTAGAAATTCTCGAGCTGTCCCAGACCTACTAAATTAGAAACTCTGAGGATGGGTGTCTTAGTTCCATCTGGGCTGCTATAGCAAAATACTATGGACTGGGTGGCTCATAAACAGCAGAAACTTATTTCACACAGTTTTGGATGCTGAGAAGTCCAAGATCAAGACACCAGTAGATTTGTTGTCTGATGAGGGCCTGCTTTCTGCTCCATAGATGGCATCTTCTCACTGTGTCTTCATGTGGTAGTGGGGGCATAGGTCTCTCTTGAGCCTCTTTTAAAAGGGCACTAATCCCATTTATGAAGGCTCCAATCTCATGACCTAGTTACTTCCCAAAGGCCCCACATCCAAATATCATCATATTGGGAGTCAGGATTCAGCATATGAATCTTGTGGGAATGCAAACATTCCGTCTATAAGCAGTGTGTCTGGTGGGTCCCAGTAATCTGTAGTTTAACAAGACCTCCAAGATTTTAATATACACCCAAATTTGAGAATTGCTAAGGAGATTCTAACAATGTGAGAGCCTAGTAAAAGCTATAGAGTGTTTTTTGGGGGGTTTGTACACGAAGTGTATTGAGAAATAATATTAACTGTTTCGACTTATTATTTGATCTTCTTATAGTTAATAAAACAGGCCACCCCCCAAAAACAAAACAAACAAAAACCACACACACATCCAAGTCTGACATGAGTATTCACTAACCAAGATATCCCCTAACTCGCAATTCAGAACAGTTGGTAAGGGTTATTTATATGCATATTGGCATTCCTTTTGTTGTTTTGTTGCTGAACAAATTGCATTAGAAAAACGATTGCATGTTTAGGTCAGGCGAAGTGGCTTATGTCTGTAATCTCAGCACTTTGGGAGGCTGAGGTGGGCAGATCTTCTGAGGTCAGGAGTTCGAGACAAGCCTGGCCAACGTGGCAAAACCCCATTTCTACTAAAAATGCAAAAACTAGCAGGGTATGGTAGCACATACCTGTAATCCCAGTTATTTGTGAGGCTGAGGCAGGAGAATCACTTGAACCTGCGAGGCGGACGTTGCAGAGAGCCAAGATTGTGCTACTGAACTCCAGCCTAGGTGACAGAGTGAGATTCTGTCTCAAAAATAAATAAATAAAAATAAATCAAAACAATTGCATGTTTAAGACAGAGATGAGGAGGAAAAGGGGGTTGATGACATTTGTATCTATTTTATTTGAAAAACAGTTGTTCAAGAACAGTCAGCAGATTTCTACAGCTCATTGGCCCAAACCATGTCTTGGGACAATATCTAGCATCAAGGGATGTTGGAAAAGCAAATGCAGAATATTATTTCTCACACTGTAAAGTTTATAGTTCTTTAAGAAAGAACTCATACAGGTATGGAGGGGAGAAAGGTGCTAACATTGACAATGGGTCAATCTATAGAATTACAAATAGGGGATGCCACTCAGGGTTCTACCAAGGGGGAATGGCCCAGGTGGCCATAATGAAAGTAATTATACAAGCAGCATCTTTGAGCTTCAGTGACAAAAGTGGGGTGTGTCAAGTAGAATCTAAGCCAAGTTTCCAGTAAGGGGCCTTCCCATACACCTTCAAAGAACCATATTAGAATGTACACTTATGGGATTCCTCAGCATTTATCACTTGCCCCTCCTGGAAGTAGTAACTTATTGGCCTGGCAAAACTTGGGAGACCCTCCTATCAAGGAACACAGCATCCTGGTGACAGCATTACTGTTTGAAAACAGATAATGCAGATCTCTCTTTCTTTCTTTTGAAGCTATTTCTAAGTGAAATATTCTCCTTCCTCAGCTACTTCTCCCATGTGGTAAATACACTGGATAGTTGTCTTCAGAGTAGGAATGTATTTAGTGCTCTCTCCCTGCAATTGGATGGGGAAATTCAAACTGAGTTAGGAGAGAGGCAGGCTGGCCAATTTGAGAAATCCACCCTTTCTATTATAAAGCTAAATCTATATTTTGACTACTCTTTTGTGTTGTTTTTAATTGATTACAACTTACAGAGATGGGAGCATGCGTGATAATTCCTCTAAATCTCTAACAAAGAAAGAGTGAAGTCATAGGGAGGCCTGTACAACCAAAATAGCCACACACTCTCCTGAGAGGACACACAGTCCCATATGTCATCTCATTCAAAGGTGATGTCTATTCCTCTTTAGGCTGACTCATTCTACCCCTCGAAAATATTGTGCTATGGTCTAAATATGTCCCCCAAAATTCATATGCTGAAATTTAATTGCCAATGTATTAATAATAGCATTAAAGGTAGGGCCTTTAGGGTGATGATTAAGACACAAGAGCAAAGTCCTCACAAATGGGATACATGAAATATTTTATCCATATAAAAGAGGCTACAGGGAACTAGCTAGGTCTTTTGCCCTTCCACTTTCTGCCATGTGAGGACACAGCAACAAGGCAGCATCTTAGAAGAGAATGGCACTCATCAGACACTGAACCTGTTGGCACTTTGATCATGGACTCCCTAGACTCCAGAATATAGTTTACAAATTACCTAGTCTGTTTTGCTATAGCAGCACACATGGACTAAGATATCCTGTAACCTAAATACTGGGCTACAAAGTTAACCACTGTTAATATATCTTACCTTAGATAGCAGATAAATGGGAGATGGGAAAAAAACAAAGAAAAATAATTAAAAGGGGAAGAAAATAATACATAGCTCACTTCAAAGTTGGGATAAAATACACATAATGACTACAGTCTTGTTTCCAAAAGTGGGCATGTGACCACTGCTGATATTTCTGTCTTCTTGCCTATTCACTCTGTCTCTTTCCCCTTGGCAAACACTTCAGTTGGTCAGTTTGTTCCTGGGTGGGATGATCCAAACTGTTATTTTTGAAAGGCCTGGGTCCATTAGCAGTTAATGTAGTTTTTCATTGATTTTTATCCCAGACCTAGGAATACTAAGAGGTGCTCCAGAGGTTCTCCTGTGTGTCAGGCATTCTTCTTACTGCTTCCATTGTGTATCGTGTGGGATAATTCATCCTAGCTAGTTGACAAACTCCTCCTTTCCTGATGGTTCAATATCAGAAGCTCCAAGTTGTTAGATGCCAGACTCAGCTTCCAGTTTAAGGAAATCTTTATTGTATCTCTTGGCGAAAGAGTTTCTTACTTCGGTAAGCAGAAACTCTAATCCAGCAGAGCCTAATGTCAAGAACAGGAAGCTGAAATTCTGCCTGATCAATGAGACTAGAGGAGATCATCCTCTTTCCAGATAAAGCATTTGATAAATATTTTAAATTCTTTCAAACTAAGAAGTAAACTTCTTCAATTTCATAAAGCATTTATAAGAAAAACTTACATCAATTATACAATTATAAGTGTATGTTAACATCATACACTTCAAGATTGGGAAGAAGATAAAAAATGTCTATTCAAAGCAAAATTTTACTGCAGGTCCTAGTTGCTGTAATGAAGTGACAAAGAGAAATGAAAATCATAGAAATTTGAAATAAAGAAATAAAACTATCACTGTTTTGTGGACAATGAGATGTGTATATAAAAGTTCCCTTTAATTTCATAATTTATGAGATTGAGTTTATCAAGTTGGCTGGTTGAGGTGTCTTAGTCCATTTTGTGTTGCTGTAACAGAATACTAGGGACTGGGTGGGTAATTTATAAAAAGACATTTCTTACAGTTCTAGAGACTAGGAAATCCAAGGTCAAGGAAACCACATCTGGGTCTTTTTGGTGCATATCACCCCATGGAAGAGAGTGGAAGGGCAATGGAAGGTCAGAGAAAGAAGGCAAGAGGGAACTGTTCTCACTTTTGTAACATACCCACTCTTGCAATACTTGCAAGCCCATTTTCTTGGTAACACTAATCCATTCATGAAGGCAGAGCCCTTATGTCCTAGTCACCTCTTATTAGGCCCCATCTCCCAACACTGTTGCATTGTGTAGTAAGTTTCCTACACATGAACTTTGGAGAAACATTCAAACTACAACACAAAGTTAATATACAAAAGTCAACTGTGTTTCAATTTAATAAATTTAGAAAATAAAAATTTAAAACAGCTCTCATACAATTGAGTGAAAGAAGACATAAATACATACTAATGAGTCCATATATATAAAGCTCAAAAGCAGGTGAAACAATACTGTAGTGTTAACACTACCATACTTAAGTTTGAGGAGGAGGGAATGATAGAGATTGAGTAGGGACATGAGGTGGACTTTTGACTTGGGTAGCTGTTCAATGTTATATATACGGGAAAACATGTGTTGTGCACTTTTCTATGTGTGTATATTCTTCACAATATTTTAAACAAATAAAGCAAGCAATTATGTATTAGCAGACAGAAAAACGATAAAGTAATAGATCTAATACCTGGTAATTTAAAATAAATAAATAGATAAACTTCTGGCTGATTTAAAGCGGAATAAAAATTGAAAAAGTCAATTATATAAAATAGGAAAATACAATTTATGGGTAACTACAGAACCAAGGACAGTAAAAGCTTATCAGTATACTTACTTGTTCAAATACATGCAAAAGAAATACCTGGAATTAAATACAATTCTAAAAATATAAATGAACACAATTTAGAGTAGAGATAATATTATCTGAACAAACCAATTAGCACAGAAGAAATATAGACAGTTTCCTGGCTGTACCCTCTTCCACCACCAGAAAGCCCATACCTAGGTTGTTTCACAGGTCAGTTCTACTAAACCTTTAAAGAACATAAGCCTCCAACTCTGCCCATATTTTATACAGGAGCATAAAAAGTAAGTTAAATACTCTTAATTCTTTTTATAGCTAGAATAATACCAAGCCCTGACAAAGACTGCCCACATGAGCACACACAAAATAAAATGTATCTCACTTACATCCATGTGAAATTCCTAAATATTACCAAACAGAACCTATAAGCACACTAAAAAAAAATCCATGATACATTCATTTCAGAAATTTAAGATTCATTCAAATCAAGAAATATATTAATATATTTAATCACATATTGACCAAACATTTTCACTTTTTTTCCAGGTTACATGGTAGAATTATTTGACCTCTTCTTCAGTTCCATGTGGCCATGTGATTTGCACAGGTGAACAAAATGTTAGCTAAAGTCATATGTATTATTTCCAAGTGGAAAGTTTAAAAGTTAGTGGCTGACCTACCAGGTTCTCTTTCTCTCCACCACAGACAGCAACTCTCAAAATGCCAGATGATGGCTGCTCTATGAGCCTGGCTCTGGGAGGAAGGAAAGTATGGAATCCTACTGACATGGAGTATGAGCCAGAAATAAACCATGTTGTTTCAAGCCACTGAGATTTTGAGGTTATTAGTTACTGAAGCACAAACTAGCCTATAACAACTGATATGATACTAATAAAAAGAGAAAAAAGTCACATTATTTTTATAGACATCAAAAAGATCTGATAAAATTCCATTTCCATTTTGGTACAATCCCTTCCCAATCTTAATAAAAATTTTTAGTAAAATAGAAATAGATGAATACTTAACATGTTAAAACATGTATATCTTAACCCAAAAGTGAGCATCATGCTTCTTAATGGGAAAACACCAAAATCGTTTCCATTACCACCAACAGCAAATTCCTTTTTTAAAAAATGATCTGGATAAGAGAAATAGGTTATTTAAAACTTGGATATGAAAATGTAAATTTTTTTACAGATGACAGAATGGGTTTATTATTTATAGTACTTTAGTGATTCTCTTGGATTCTTCAGGTAAATTCACTATTGGTTTGGGTACAACGTATGTATATTCATATATTTTATGAATACAATGAACATATAATGAACAATGACAAAAAGCTAAAACTTAACAAGGTACAAAAACTATATTCAAATAATGTATTATCGAAGGTCATAAAGGAAGTATTATTGAAGATCATGAACACATGAAAAGATATACTATGTTTTAGAAGAGATAATTTAACATCAAAGAGATGTCAATTCCTCCTAATCTAAAAACCTATAAACCTAACATTATTCAAATAAAAATGTCAACACTTTTAACAAGATGAGTCTAAAATAAATAATATAGAAAAATAAATGTGCAAGTGTACAGGAAAATTCTCAAATAAAAATGAGTGATCGGTCCTATAAAATATTCAAAGATTATCAAGTTGTAATAATAAAAATGAAGAAAAAAATTACAAATAAAAAATTCTTCACAGAAAAGCTAAACCATAAACAAAGTCAAATGAAAGTCAGCTAACTGAAAAAAAAATTTGCAATTTTTATCATGGACAAATGAAAAATGTACTTACTAAAGATCATCAGGAACCCAGTTAAAAAAAAAAAGATGAATAAAAAAAGATGAATAACCCATAGAAGAAATTGGAAAGGGATTAAACACTTTACAGAAAAGGAAACAAATAATTTTTACATATATGGTAGCCACGAAAAGGTCTGTTAACACCATAATGGTTGAAAAACTTGGATTACAATGGAATGAGGATGTGGGGAAACAAACATTGCTAGTGGGTTATTTGTAAATGTACATACACTTCAACCAAGTAATATTTTGAATGACATCTGTATAAGGATAATTGCAATGTCTTCATTATAGCCAAAGATGAAGAACAATTTCTGTTCATTAATATGACTTAAACTATATTGATTTTAATGAAATATTATGAAACTGTCAAAAATGATCAAGAAGCCCTACATGTACTGATATCATGAAACGATTTCCTAAATATCACGTAGTGAAAAAGGTGCAAAACAATATGTATAATATACTTGCATTTCTGTAGCCCACCTATATATATATATAGGTATACACATTTATGTATTATCTCTTTAATATATAAAAAATCTGGTCAAAAAATCAATGATTCTGTGGAGGGTAACTAGATTGCTGAGAGAGGGATGAAAGGGAAATAACTGTCATGTATCACCCTTTTTCTGTATTAAAAATTAAGACTTATACATTTTAGTAAAGTTTTAGATTTTGAGAATTGGGCAGATAGTTCCGTATGTCCATTGAGTTCCCTGGCACTCCTATTATTTACATCTTGGATTACTGATACATTTATTATAATCAATGAACCCGTATTAATACATTAACCATAGTCTACAGTGTAAAGTTCACTTTGTATTACACAGTTCTATATGAATTTTGACAAAGGAATGTCATGTACCCACCATTATAGTATTATACAGAATAGTTTCACTGCCCTAAAAATCCCCTATGCTCCATTTACTTATTGCCCCACGCTATTTGTTTATTCTTTCAAGTGTTGCTATAGTTTTGACTTTTCCAGAATGTCATATAGTTGTAATAATGTGTGCAGCCTTTTCAGACTGGCTTTTCATTTAACAACATGCATTTAAGTTTCCTCCATGTCTTCATAGCTCATTTGTTTTTAGCACTGAATATTTTTTCCTCCAACTTTTAAGTTCAGGATACATGTGTAGAATGTGCAGGTTTCTCACAAAGGTAAATGCGTCCCATGGTGGTGGGCTGCACAGATCAACCCATCACATTGGTATTAGGCTCAGCATCTATTAGCTCTTCTTCCTGATGCTTTCTTGTCCCCTACTCCTCCTCACAACAGGCTCCAGTGTGTGTTGCTCCCCACATGTCCATGTGTTATCATTCAGCTCCCACTTATAACTGAGAACATGTGGTGTTTGGTTTTCTAGTCCCGTTAGTTTGCTGAGAATAACGGCTTCTAACTCAATCCATGTCCCTGCAAATGACATGATCTTGGTCCTTTTTTTTTTTTGAGATGGGAGTCTTGCTCTCTTACCCAGGCTGGAGGGCAGTGGTATGATCTCAGCTCACTGTAACCTCTGCCTTCCGCATTCAAGTGATTCTTCTGCCTCAGCCTCCTGAGTAGCTGGGACTACAGGCAAATGCCATCATGCCCAGCTAATTTTTGTATTTTTAGTAGAGACGAGGTTTCACTATGTTGGCCAGGATGGTCTCGATATCCTGACCTTGTGATCCGCCCACCTTGGCCTCCCAAAGTGCTGGGATTACAGGAGTGAGCCACCGCACTGGGTCGATCTCATTCCTTTTTATGGCTGAATAGTATTCCATGGTGTCTATGTACCACATTTTGTTTATCCAGTCTGTTATTGATGAGCATTTGAGTTGATTCCATGTCTTTGCTACTGTGAACAGTACTGCAATGAACATACATGTGCATGTATTTTTTTATAATAGAATGATATATATTCCTTTGGTATATACTAAAGAGCTTCTGCACAGCAAAATAAACTATCATCAGAGTGAACAACCTACAGAATGGGAGGACGTTTTTGCAATCTGTCCATCTGACAAAGGTCTAATATCCAGAGTCTACAAGGAACTTAAATTTACAAGAAAAAACCACCCCAATAAAAAGTAGGCAAAGGACATGAATAAACAGTTCTCAAGAGAAAACATTCATGAGGTCAACAAACATATGAAAACAAGCTTAACATCATTAATCAGAGAAAAGCAAATCAAAGCCACAATGAGATACTGTCTCACACCAGTCAAAATGGTGATAATTTAAAAGTCCAGAAACAACAGATGCTGGCAAGGTTGCACAAAAAAAAAGGGAATGCTTTTACACTGTTGCTGGGAGTGTGAATTAGTTCACCATTGTGCAAGACTGTGTAGTGATTCCTCAAAGACCTAGAGGCAGAAATACCATTCGACTCAGCAATCCCAGCACTGAATAATATTCTGTTGTGTGGATGTAAGTTTATCCATTAAATCACAATTGGTTGTGGTGTATAATTTCTTATACCCTTCTGCAGTTAATCTGCTAATATTTTGTTTAGGTGTTCTGCATCTATACAAAACCAGTTTTTACTATCTAGACAAGATTGTAGAATTTGCATCATTTCTCTCTTTAAAAAATGTGTCGTAGAACCCACCAGTGAAATTATCTGAGCCTGGTGCTTTTTGAAAGGTGATTACTGAATCAGGCCGGGCGCCGTGGCTCACACCTGTAATCCCAGCACTTTGGGAGGCTGAGGCAGGTGAATCACGAGGTCAGGAGATCGAGGCCATCCTGGCTAACATGGTGAAACCCCGTCTCTACTAAAACTACAAAAACTAGCCGGGCGTGGTGGTGGGCGCCTGTAGTCCCAGCTACTCAGGAGGCTGGGGCAGGAGAATGGCGTGAACCTGGCAGGCAGAGCTTGCAGTGAGCCAAGATGGCGCCACTGCACTCCAGCCTGGGCGACAGAGTGAGACTCCATCTCAAAAAAATAAATATAAATAAAAATAAAAATAAGGTTATTGCTGAATCAATTTCTCTAACAGATACAGGCCTATTCAGCTTATCTATTTCTCCTTGTATGAACTTTTGTGGTCTTTCAAGAAATTGGTCCATTACGCTTACATTATCAAATATGTGGGCACAGAGTTGTTGAGAATATTCCCTTTTTGTCCTTTTAATATTTCCAGGATAAGTAGTGATGGTCAATCTCATTTAGCAGGCCTATGCTCCACCCCTGAGTTCTAACCTTTACAAGCGCTTCTCAGCATTGTTTTTTTTTTTTTTTTTTTTTTGTCCCTTAGATGAGCCTTAAAGACTAGAACGGATTGGTTCAGAACATTTCCTTCCTCCATAATACCGATAACAGTAAAGTTTTTCCCCTTGTTGGGTAGGAGAATGCTATGCGTTATTTTCAAAATTTCCTCCTCCCCTTGGTCAAACATGAGGGGAGATTTCTCTGACCTTCAACTGTGAGAATCTGGTGGGGCTCCCAGCAGTAAAGCCTGAGAAAGAATGAAAATGTGTGTGTGGTAGTAGGGGCCACGAATCTTATTTGTACTGCTGATTTATTACAAGTCCCCAAAAGTGTTTTATTATTTTTTTTCTTTTCAACACCCTGTTCTGAAGCTTCCTTGGCCCTTTTTGCTTGGATGCCCAGAAGCTGGGCACTGGCACAGGCCGTGCAAGACTAATAAATGCCTTGAAGTTCTTCTCCTTGGTGATGACTTTTTCTCCTTGAAGACATTGACATGCACATTACTGGTCCTGTTAGCTGGGTGGCCAATTTGAGTTCAGCAGAGCTGTCTTCCTTCATGGGGTCCAAGGGCTTCCTTGGGAAGAGGATGAACTTGTAGTAGCACTCCTGCAACTAGAGTTGCTGGCTTTTGGGGACTCACTGGACTCATTCTAATGTCTCCTTGGATCCACAGATACCAAAAGTCTGGGTCACCATGTGGATGCTGGTCACCCTAACTCTTCTAAGCTGAAGCTTCTGCTAGCTCATACTTTGGTGTGATACCTCCCTGTGGGACATCATACTATGGGTTAGATGGGTCCAGATGCAGGGTGATAGGCAATGGTGGTGTGCTTTTGCTTGTTGGGCTTTGCATCTGTGGATCTTTTGGGTCAGCTGGTTGAACCGAACAGCTACTGCTACTCCTTGTGGAAGTGAGGCATCAGGATCATGCCATTCTGGCAGGGTGCCATAGCTGCATATAGTCAGTCCTCCTCCAAAGGAGAACGCTTGGCTGGAAAGGCTCTCAAGAGTTTTAAATTCCCAAGCTAGTTCACATGGCCTCTAGTAATTCAACAAAATTACAGTTTAAGTGTTCCTACCAGGGCTTCAGATAAGTTGATCCATACTCAACTGTATTCTCTACTGTTTCCAGAACGATGATTTGTCCTGTGACCTCAATTCTCTGGTGGATCTAAAAGAAGCCACTGATTTTTCAGTTTGTGTAGTTTTTTTCTTGAGAGAGTGGGAGATAAGTTCTTTGCATGTTAAAACAAAGTCCATGGATCTTTTAATTTTTGAATTTTGTACCACGTGCTCATATTCTATCTCTTACTCTCCTCTGGCCCCCCACTTTCCTAAATAGAGAATCACACTTATAGTTGGTAAAATTAAGGTGATACTATTGTTTGTAGAATGGGAAAGATTTAAAAGAGGCATAAAGAAATAAATTTGATTAGTATGTAATGACCACAGAACTAACCTTACAAAGAAACATAGCCTCTGAAAATATTAGCAGTATGATCACAAGTTGGGTGGATCATATCCACCCAGGAAACATGGCAAACAAAACATGCTCCTTGGATCAACCTACAATATCAATAATCCAAGTCTCTTATTCGGTAGCTCAAGGATAGCAGCAATTCAAGTCATGGCTTCAGTCAGTCTAATCTGAAGGGCATTTGCATGAAATGTCATTCAGACTAAATGGTTCAGGGTGACCTTGCTTATTTTTCTCTCAAAGTGTTTTTACACAGTCAGCTTCAAACATTTATTATCGAGTTCTCTCTTCTCTGGATTCTGTACAAATTCCCAACATCCTTTTAACCCTTCCTTGATATTACAATTAAAGGTTTGCATTTTCATTATCTCTGTAAACACAACCTATACATCTTCACTTTGAGTTAGATAACACTAAATGTCTTTGGACTTTTAAAAAAAGAGGCTACTACAAAAATGATATTTCTAAATAGAAATACTAACATAGATTAGGAAAACTTTTAAATCTGTCAAAAGAGCTGGGAACATAATGGGATCCAAGTCCTAGACATACTGTTTTACTACTAAAATTTGGCAAACTTTTCTCAACTACATCTTTTCCTCATAATCTCCCTCCAGGAAATTAAAGAAGTAACAACGTACAACCTCACAATGAATTTTGTAGGTACAATCATTAATTAGAAAATACTACAATACCCCAGAGAAGGCTAATTTGAAGTATGAAAAATGCTTCTTTCAAAAAGAGACGTTAATTTAACACTGCTTATAATTGATACTTATAATATAAATAAATTAGTCTCAGCAACCCAGACTAGTCTACTCAATAAAACTGTTACTCTTGGTGTAGACAATAATTTAAAAATTTAACTCCTAATCTCTCCATCCTTTACTGCTCTTGAAAATAACAGAGAATCTTTACCGTTCATTTTACTTTCTCAATTGGCCAAATGTTTGATGAAGAGAAAGAGGAAACCAAGGACAAAGAACGTAACAGTTTTTACTCCATTCCTTCTCCAAAAGGGAGATAAACCATTATTGAAAATCTACTAAAAGCCATGAGCTTTATTTGTATCTTTTTAACATATTTTTTCTAGTAAGTATGTATTATTCTCATTTTACAGAAGAATAAAACATTAAATAAAAACTTTCCATAGGTAGAGCCAGAAGTCAAATCTAGATGTGGTTACCAAACCAATGTTTTAAAATATGGTTTTAAAAAGTTAAAGTAACATTGTACTTTTAGAAACCAAAAAAAGTCAATTATAATTTCATTATGCAGAGGTTACCACTGTTCACTGTTTCTAATATACATATACGTATATGTACACACACACATAAATCTTAAAAACACTCAGGTATCTGAATCACTGTTTACAAATAGTTTGGCTTACTTTTTTTCACTTAACACACCAAAAATCTCTTCCCAATACTTATTATATATTTCAGTAACTTTTCAAAAAGGATGCTTATTATTTTACTACATGACTGTACCTTATACTGATTAACCAATCTATTATGGTATAAATTGTTTCCAATTTTGTGCCATATTACTGTACATAAATCTTAGTGCATAACCTTATTTTTTTTCAGATAAATTGCTAGAAGTGAGGCTTCTGTGTGTTCCATAACAACACATACTAATTTAAAAGTCACATCAGTTTGTGTTTGAATCATGGGACCTCTTTTCTGAGAACACATCTTTTTCACATCTTTTTTACACACAAGGGCTTGGGCTCACTGTTCTTTGAGAATTCTCTCAGCTCTAAAATGCTGATTATTAACTGTGGGTATTACACAAATTAGCATGTAGTAGTTGATAGTAGCCTTTACTTTCAGTTACAATGAAAACCCCGCCTAATCGAAGATGAACAGTTGTGTTCTCTTTTGCTAGGGCTAATCATAAGCCTTTTTATTTGAGGTTTGAGAAAAGCATACGGCTACTCTAATACATTATATCTTTTGGCTCTTTGAGATAAGTGAGATGAAATATAATACTTAGAATAACAGGGAAGATAATGTAATGGAGAGGCAAAATCATGTTCATTACTAAATCCCTGCCAAATGCTCAGCTACTTACTGGAAAATTAGTTTTTAATAACATAATGAAAGTGAAAGCCAATCCACTCTGTTGACTTTGAAAATGTCACTCTCTAATGTAGTTGTGGACAGCATGTAAAAAGTCCTTTGCATGTATCCTGGGATTATCCATCATACTTTGAGATATCGAGAGAATATAGATACTGGGTCCTTAGGAAGTAGACAACTAAAATGTTATATTTAGTTGGAAGGAAAAGACTTACTCCTTCTTGCATTTATGAAGGGATACTTGTAGCTCAATGTGCAAAAAAAACTGGGTTTTAAGAGTTATCCCTCTTATTCCTGGTTATGTGATAATTAAGTTTTTTCTGGGGTAGTTCTGAAATGTTTAAATGAACACAAGCATAAACAAAACACAACTCACAGAGGTCTCTGATGACAGGAAGAAAGTCAATTCGCTGCAAAATGCTTAACTGAGTGAGACTGTATAAGGTTTCAAAGTGATGTGCATGTTGAAAATAAACCATGACTTTTTGAGTTTACAATGTTCCCTCTCAATTTATGGAGTACAGAGACATATAATTTCAAGGACTTATCAGGCTCATTATTCACATTCTTAAAAAATCAATGAAACATCTGCATTAAATAGGCTACACACACACACACACACACACACACACACACACACACACACACATATATATAAAGTCTGGGGTGTAGTGGTGCAATCACAGCTCACTACACTGGGACATGTCACCACACCTAGCTAATTTTTTTTTATCTTTTGTGGAGACATGGGTGTCACTTTGTTGCCCAGGCTGGTCTGGAACCCCTGCCTCAAATGATCTGCCTGCCTATGCTTTCAGAATTATGGGACTACAGGCATGAGCAGTGACCAAGTTTTAATTTTTAAAAGTTAATTATCTAGAACATAAACTCAGTGAAAGCTGGAAATGTACAATTATTTTCTTAATCCAAAATACTTTATTATGGGTAATACTCATTTAATATTTATTGGTAATCACTGAGAGCCAAGGCAAAGGGGTAAAGGGATGACCCAAATTAATCTAATGTCATGATTTAAATAAGTAATTCTCAAATTAGGTGGTTTGGGTAGAAAAATATCAAAAGGTCTTGTAGTTAAAAAAAATCAATATGCTTAACATGCCTATTTATTTTCTTAAACTATAGAAAGCAAATCTCACATGCTTTGCTTGTAAGAATGTGCACAAAAAGTACATGCTATATTAACTGAAAAACTCTAAGTACTATATTTTAATTTTGTGAATGATATGAGTGATGTCATGTAGACTGCTATTTTCAATACATTATAACATTACCAAAATGTTCAATTTTCTACCTTTAAAAAGCAGGAAAATATTCACTTGGCAACTAACCATCAAATTAATAACTGATTCAAGTAAGAATTACCAACAATACTAAAACTAGCAGATGCAAGTTGGAAGAGAAACAGCATATATGCAGTATCTGCCCACAAACTACTTACTATTTCCAAAGGGAAAAACACTGAAGAAACTACTTTATATTGGCGCATGCAAAGAGGTGAACATACTGATGTTGACAGCCAGTGTCTTTCCATACAATTGCTTAAAGCAAAAATTATCACATGGTTTTGAGGGTTAGCTACATAAGTAGAGGTAATGCACATGTCAACTATAGCATGAAGGATGAGAAGAAGACAGAAAGAGCTATATAGTTGCAAGGTTTCTACATTTTATGTTAAGCAGTACAATATTAACTCTAAGTGGATTGTTAAAGGACTTACTTCGTCAAAATTGATAAAAAAGCAAGACCTAACTCTATTTGTTTACAAGTCATGAATTTTACATATAAACATACAGGTTAAAAGTAAACTAATAGAAAAGGATATATCAGGCCAACAGAAAACACAATAAGAACTAAGTGGCTATGTTATTATCAAATAAAATAGACCTCAAGATAAAGATTACCAAACATAAAAATACACTTCTTAATAAGTAAATGTAACATCTAATAGCAAAGTTTTGACTAGTTTTGCTACTAAAGTTTGATTGGAACACAGCCATGACTATTAATTTATGTATTGTCTGTGGCTGCTTTTGTGCTGCAATAGCAGAGTTGAGTTGTCGTGACAGAAACTATGTCCCATAAAGCCTAAAATATTTACTATCTGCCCCTTTACAGAAAATGTTTGCTAACTCTTGCAAAGGATTAAGTCACAAACAGGACACATGGCTAGTACAATGGTATACATGCCAAAAGCAAAGTTGTAAATATAGTTCATAACTATTTGAAAGGAGGAAAAGAATCAAATTACAGTAAGACTGAGTTTTAGGGAATATAACTTGATAAGTACCTATAACGTATGAATGAATGACCACAAGTAGAAGTAGAAATTTAAATATATTTTCATTTAAGTGACAGTCCTAACTCATAACAGAATCTCTTTTAATTCTTAAATAACTAGTCCTTTTAAGTAAATAGACCCAAAGGGACACTGACCTGATAATTTCCTAAGACACAGCATACAGTTTCATTATTTTCTTTTTGTCTTGACATTAAATTAATGAACAATTTAATACAAACTTCAACCAACCAAATTTTATGAGACGTGTCTATCTGTTCAAGTGGCAAGTGTAAATAATAAAAGAAACTGTGTTAATGTATACTTTGGAGACAAACTCTCCCCAGCAAAATTTTAAAAGGATGTGAGTAATCCTAATATAATGATGTACTTCCTAAGTTTTGTTTTTTCCATCAGGAAATGGACATGCATACACACATACAAAACCCTGACTATGGTGGTGGTTCAAATTTGATTAAATTTTTTTTTTAGATAAAAATATTTAAACACACTTTTGCTTTTTAAATGAGGTACACAGTCCAACAAAAAAACAAAAGTAAGTGACACAGTAAAGGCACTCAGAAAAACAACAGAAACAATATGAAAGGTGTTACAAGAGACAGAAAGAGATGAAGGGTGATGATTAGTACTCACTTTCAAAGCTGCAGTATGGACTTTCCTCTTTAGGGAGAGAAGATTAGAAATAAACAGGTTAAAATTACATTAAAAAATGGCTACTATATATATGGGGTAATTATATAGATCTTTAAGAAAAGGCAAACTGAGTTCTTTAAACACATACTTGTGAGAATGGGATAGATCTGTATTATCTAATAGGATGGTTATCAAAATTAAATTTAATAAAATTAAAAATCTAGCTTTTTCCGTTGCACAGGCCACATTTCAAGCACTCAGTGGCCACTTGTAGCCACTGGCTATGGTATCGGACATCACAGAACATTGCCATCACAGAAAATTGTATAGGGCAGCACTAGGCTAGACTGTCTCAAGATGTCTGAATTGTAAAGATAGATTGATTTTCCCTACAGTTTTTGGTTCATTCATTCATTCATTTCTTTCTTTAACGTTTTGTCCCTTTTATTTTATAGAATCTTTTATTCTTCAGTCTTATCTATCCACTTAAACTTTTTCGTATTTGATTGAAAAGGCATGCAATTTCAAAAGAGAAACAGAATGTACCTCCTCTATAGAACAAATAGTAATTTAAAATGTTTTACACTGCATAACACTTTTTAAAAAATTTCCAGAGCTGCACAAATCTAAATTTACTTAAATCAAAGAGAGATATGGTGAAGCAAACACCAGCTAAAATTAATGACTGTAATGGTATAGCAATAAAATCAATCAAAATATTGATGTAAAAACTTTTCTTACACAGTAGTTAGAGCATATGATTCAAATGAAAAGTACAGAAGGACCCTTGTATTTAAAAAAAAATACAGGTATTTAACCTATGCTTTAAAATTAAATGAACCAATTAAAAACTATTTAAGATAACACATTAAATACAATTCATATCAGAATTAACAGTAAATAATATTTTTCTGAATATGCAGCAAGAGTAGAATCCAAATTATCCTTATGTAAATCATAAGAAACTTATAATTAATTATAGATGATCTGGACCACTATGCAACATTTGAAAAAAGAGAAAAAAAACCACTAAATACACCTTAAAAAAAATTCTACACAAGTTATTAGATTTTTTATGAGACAGCTATTGTGTTAAATTAAATGTAATCATTTAAATGTAATAGTTTAACACAATAACAGTTTTCTAATTTTTATACATTTTATTACCATTGCATTTTTTTCAAATTTAGAAATTATGCCACACGTTACTGCATTTTAAATGCAGTAATAAAAATTATTTTAAATTCACTAATATTCTCTTCTCTGCTTCTTCAGAGAAAAACTTCTCTAGCATTATCATACCTTCTCTCTTTTAACTTTACTTTTTACTTTTACTCCCTTTATATTTTTATTTTGTAATCTTTAGGATTGTTATATCAAGAAAGTTTGGTCTTAAGATCTAAATAATCACAAATGACAATAAATAAGACAGGCAATACAGAATAGAAAGCAACTAAGAAAAAGGAAAGAACCTTAGAAAAATGATAATGAAAGTTAAAAATGATTTTCTAATGTAAGAACCAAAGAAAGCCTTAAGCAATAAAAGCCAGAAACAAAAAGTAAAACTTAAAAATTTAAATTTCTATTCAAACTATCAAATAAAAAACATACATCAGATCAGGGTCTTTACAGATAACTTACTGTTGTGAAGTCACAAATTAACTCCCCTACCCACCCCCTCCAATAGATAAATACATCAAAAATATCGTTAGATTAGAAATTCCAAAATGCCATAATGTCTATATACTGAGATTCACAGTTTCTGGATTTATTTTTCCACCACTTAAACTGTGGATCATTGCTATCATGTGGGAGTGTTTGTTCAATTCCTCTTGCTGAAGTTTCACCAAGGACTCCTTCTCTTCCAAACGACCTTCTAATTGTGCCTTTTGAACCTCTAGGGAGGAAGCCTAAGGAATTGGGGTTGGGGGAGGAGGAATAATTGAGAAGAAAAATAACATTTTAATGTTTTCTCTATACATATACTTTAAGATGCTTTTATTTTTTATTTGTACAACAACCATTTCAAGAAATACTATAAATATTATACTTCAGTTAATTCAATTATATGGTGGTTTAAAACAAAAAATCATTAAACAATATAATACAAACTGAGAACACTTTCATCTTGTCTTAAGTTAATGCCAGCAGCTGAAATTTTGCAGAAAATACTACACACTACATATTAAAATTACTAATAAGATAATCACATTGAAGCAGAACCAGAAAAACTGTAAATGTGATACTAAATTTTATGCCTCTTCCATTACTCAGTAGTAGTGGTAGATCAGTCTTTCAATCCTAGTCTGTTCTCATCTTTCTGGTAGTAAACAGGCCAGAAAGTACAATTCATAGCTACCACTCAAGCTATGCAACCATGGTAATATAGAAAGAACCCTGGACTCAGATTCAGAATATATATCTGTTGATTCACGTATTAGCTGTGTGACTTTAGTAAGTAACCTCAGACTCAGTTTCTTCAGTTGTAAGTTGAAAATATTTATTAATATTAACATATTATATAATATTTGTTACAGTGAAAATTATACAGCTACCTATGTATGACATCAAGTACTGGTAACCCCTTTCCGTATTCTTTGTACACTTGAAAATAGTAAGTGCTGACACAAAGTATCTGTTTAATAACTGCTTAACTATTTTAGAAAATACATTATGAAAACCTTGTAACAAATGATACTCAAGCTGCTTTGAGATCCTAATATCTTCTAAAAAATTTGCTGAAGAAACAGTACATTCATTTATCCATATTTACCCTTTTCACAACAGACTTTTTCATTTTACTGCAAATGAGAAATGGAACAGATTCTTACCTTAATGCTCAGCTCTTTTCTTATCTGTTCTGTTCTGCTTAATTCTTTTCTAAGGATATCAATGGTTTCTTCCTTATCTTCCCTTTCCTTTTGTAAGGTTTTAATCTTTTCTTCTTGTACTTTTGTTTTCTGATGCAAATCTTAGAAAAAAAAAGTCAAGTATATACTCAGAGGTCTTACACTGACTACTCTGAAATGGTTTAGTAGCTACCACAAGAGCAAAAGAAAAATAACTAGAACAATGAAGAGAAACTTCTTTTTTATAACAGTATTCTATAGAAAATACCTTATGACAGTATTCTATAGAAAATACCCAATCTCCATGTCTTTCTTCCATCCTCTGTTCTAAATATAACATGCTATATAGGAGAAGGACAATCCTCAGAGTGTAAGGGTTAGAAAAGGGAGAGCTACAACTATGAAAAATTATATAGGTAGGTGCCTGTGCTCTAAGGCAAGTGAGAACAAAAATGTTTTTCTGGATCATTTCAAATATACCATTAAGAAGCTAGTAACTAAAAGTTACCTAATACTGCCACCTGCTGTTATGTTCCTTAAACTTTTTTTTATTTTGAAAAGGCCAATCCATAATCCTAAATCATTTAACGAAGGAACAGAAAACCAAATACTCCAAGTTTTCACTTCTAAGTGGGAACTAAACATTGAGTACACATAGACATAAAGATGGAACTAATATATACTGCAGACTAGACTTGGCAGGGGGTCGAAAATTACCTAATGCTACCTATTTGGTACTATGCTCACTACCTGGGTGATGAGATCCATATCCCAAACCTCCGTGTCATGCAATATACCCAATGTAATAGACCTGCACACATGCCCCTTGATTCTAAAAGCTGAAATTATAAAGAAACTAAATTAAATTAAATGGGCAATCATCTCTTTCTTTTTTTTCTTTGAGACAGTCCTGCTTTGTCACCCAGGTTGGAGTGGAGTGGCATGAACATAGCTCACTGTAGCTTTGATATCCCAGGTTCAAGTGATTCTCCAACTCACTTTAGCCTCATGAGTAGCTGGAACTACAGATGCACACTACCACACCTGGCTAGATTTTTGTATTTTTTGTAGAGATGGGGTTTCACCATGTTGCTCAGGCTGGTCTCAAACTCCTGAGCTCAAGAAGTCTACCCATCTCTGTCTTCCAAAGAGCTGGGATTACAGAAGTGAGACACTTTGCCTGGCCAATTTCTTATAGTTCCTAAATTTAAAAAATGTACTGCTTTTTCAGCTTGATCAAACTGAACTGCTTTTGTGAAACATTATGTCAAGAAAAGGGAAGCCATTTCAAATGTGATTTAAGGTTTAAAATAAGGGAAGTAGAAAATAAAAAAGCAAGCAAAACCACTCATGCTTCCAAAACAAATACATTAAAAATAGATAATGTATTAAATAAGAAGCCACTTACTTGCTAGCTTATGTTCTCTGTCTACTAGCTGATTCTGTACTTCTTTTCTCTGTTCTTCTTTCTCTATTAATTGGGCAATACTTCTGAAGTTATAAAAAAATGGAAGAAAACATTAATGAACCATATGCCATTTGTAACTTTTTTCCCCAAACAAGCACTTTGGGAGGCCAAGGTGGGCGGATCACAAGGTCAGGAGATCGAGACCATCCTGGCCCACACGGTGAAAACCCATCTCTACTAAAAATACAAAAAAAAAAAAAAAAAAAGTAAGGTCTCGCTCTGTCACCCAGGCTGGAGTATAGTGGTATGATCTTGTGCTCACTGCAACTTCTGCCTCCCGGGTTCAAGTGATTCTCCTGCCTCAGCCTCCTGGGTAGCTGAGATTACAGGCACCCACCACAACACCCAGCTAATTTTTGTATTTTCAGTAGAGACAGAGTTTCACCATGTTGGCCAGGCTGCTCTCAAACTCCTGACCTCATGTGCTTCACCCACCTCAGCCTCCCAAAGTGCTGGGATTACAGGCGTGAGCCATCACGCTCGGCATTTAAAACAAAATTTCTAAGAACAGCAATTGCCTGTAAATTCCACCAAATATATATCTTATATCTAAAATAAGTGACAATTCTATTAATTTTATCAATAAAAAACAATGTTCTATATAAAGAGAATCATTTTGGTTTTGAAAAATCCCACATATTCAGAATATAGCACTAGAGATTTTACTTTTCATTTTGTTCCTTGAGTGACTCATTCAACTTTTTCACTGTCTCAATGTGTTTATTCAGAGAATCACATGTGATCTGTAAATCTTTATTCTTCTTTTCAGTACTTTCATTTCTGAAAAGACAAGAAAATGAGTTGGCATCATTATGGAGGAAAACATATGAAGGAGAAAAGAAACTCAATACTGTTTTCTTTACTATCTCTTCTAACCAAATTGCATATGCTAGAAGAGAAGGAATGTTATGAACAAGCAGGACATAAACAGAATTTGATCAACTCTAAAAGGCAGTAAATACATGTCTTGGTTGACAGATGTAGTAAAAATTACTATGAGATAGAAATGTATGGGGCATTAATCTCATATTTATGGACATAAAGCCTTATTTTACAGATGATATTGCATTACATAATTTGCTATAACTAAGTTTAGGGTTCTACATTTATCTCTTTAAAACTCTGCATCTAATAGTCCTATTTATTTTATCTGCAAAGTAAACACAGAAAAAAATCCTTTCTAAAGTGATACTTTGATACTCAACTACCATAAGCATAAAATGTCCTTTTTATTTCACTAAGTACAAAGATTTTTAAAAAGCAACCCAAAAACCAAACCAAAACAAACAACAAACACCAGTAGCCAAATTTGGCTAGCAGTTTTTGTATCTAATCCATACAGAAATTTCAACAATCTGAGTTTGAGTACCTGTAGACAGTCCTGACCATTACAAATGACTTTTTCCCCAGCCAGCTTCCTTTACATGTTATCCATTTGTCCATTCAAGGAATTTCACCTTCTGGCCCCTAAATCACTAGCTGGAACATAAGCAGGTCTTAGAAAACACGTATTTTTCTTGGACCCTGCCTATCTCTTAGGTTCTCTATGTGAGGCATAGCAGGGACCCCCTTTTTAGGAGGTCTGAGGACCTCAAGCTGGAAAATAAAGGAAAATCCTGAGTTCATTCAAGGGAAATTCCAGAGACCTAGCTAGTCCTAGAAGTAAATAAGTAACTTGTTAAACAGGAAGGTAATAGTAGCCTAAATCAATAGTTAACAAACTTAAGAGTACCAGAGAGACGTGATTCTTTATAGAACCTGAAGAAAACAACTTAACATACGTCCCTGAGGGAAATTAAGGCTGTATTTTAACCACTGTTCTTTGTTCTAAGTTTCCTTCTCAGGGTCTTGAACAAAGTCACTCTCCCTAGCTAGTTCACATTTTTCTACTGACCCTAAATTTTTAAACAAAGCTGCTCTTCCTTAACCAACTGCAAATCGAAAAATCTTTGGGTCTACCCATTACGTGTAAGCCCCTGCTCCACAATATCCTCTCCTTTAAACTTAAACCAATGTATAACCTTTTTTGATTCATGATTTTTGCCTGTAACTTCCACTTTCCTGAAATTTACTCCTGTCTTTAAAAATCCTTGCTTGCAAGCTACTGGGGGGGTCAAGATTTGAGCATTTGGCTGCCTGGTCCTCCCTGCATGGCACCCTGCAATAAAATAAAAGCCTTTTGTTCTATCACTGCAAACCTTGGTGCAGACACCTGGTTTTACTGTATTGAGCAAACGGACCCCATTTCAGTTCTATAACGTATTTTCTTCACTGCTGAAGTTCTCAACCTGGCTTATTGCTAATACCACACTTTATCAGTGGTGCCTCAAACAATCAGACTTTGTAAAAAGTTGTTGGGGAAAATATCCTGCTAAAAAATTACTTTGTCATCATTTTCTAGATACTATTCATTTCTCACCCTTCATTATTATTGATGGGCAAATAAGCATATGTACCATGCCAAGCTAAAAATTTCTGTATCTCTGTATTAACAGCATAGAACAATCTTAAAATAAAAAGTAGTAAGTTCCCCCAGAGTGCTTTTACTTTTATTGGTTGGTAGAAAATACATAATTGTTCCTGGTCTTCCCTGTAATTCAGAAGTTTTACAATTGGCGTAAAAAGATAAAGAGTTTATAAGGGAGGGAAAACCAATCACACTTTGTTAGTAGGCACACAAATTGGTACAGGCTGAGCAACACTAATTTGAAAATCCAAAATCAGTCTAAAATCAAAAGTACTCCAAAATATTAAACTTTTTGAGTGCTACCATTGTGTTCAAAAAGGATACTCAATCTGTATCACATTTTGGAGGAAAATTTAAAAATATCTATCAAAATATTAAATATACATACCCTTTAACTTAGCAATTCACCTATGCAAACTTATTCTACAGATACAATCACACATGTAAGTAAACTATAATCAATGACATTAAGAGATGAGTTAAACACACCTAGATTTCCATTCTATTAGGCTGAATGATATGAAATTGCCAATATTCAACTACTTTTGATCTGCAGAAATGACCATTCAACCTAATACTAATTTGACAACTAAGTTTATTTAAAAATTGTTAATGAAGTGCCTAACTATGCAGCAAGCACTCCTGCAGGCCCTAAGGATTTATCAGTGATCAAAACAGACAAACTTGTCCTTGTGGGGCTTATCTCCCAAATGACTGCTGACTATATGAATACATAAAAGTCAACTGGAAAGACCTGTATTTTGTTTCCAACATTGATATTAAGTTTGAGGAAGCAACACTTCATTTCATAATGACTTAAGTTTCTTGCTAATTACTTACCTTATGTGTTATCAGAATACATGAAATGCTTACAAAAGGATTTTCAGGTCTCAGAAAAAAATGCTGTTTGTTCATTCTAGAGTCTAAACTTACACAGAAGATTTTACTTTATTTACCTCTGAAGAAGTTCCATGTAGGATTTTGTCAGTATTTCATGCTCTTCAACCACAGACTCTAACTTCCTATTATGTTGAAAGAGATGCTCAATATCACTCTGGGCTCTTTCTGATTCAACTTGCTGTGCCTTCAGCAACACACTAAGCTCTTCATTTTTTTTCTCAACTTCTCTCAACATACTAGCAAGTGTCCGTGCCTTAAAAAAAAAAAAAAAAAAAGAACTTAGACTTTTCCATCATCTATATCATATGTTCAACACATACCTAGAATTTAAAAGTTTACTAAGTAACTAATAAGCTGGTATCTATTGGGTCATGCAAACCTGTATTAGTCATATATACTTAAGATTTTACTTCTAAGAAGTTGGATACTGTTATGATTTTTTATTTAATACATTATCTGATAAAAACAATCTCACTATGATCAAATTAATGGAAATGGATACAACTGCAGCAACATGAAGGTAGTACTACATACAGTATTCAATTAAAAAGGTATAGTCCTCAGAGGTAGCCATTAACACTAAAACTGCTAAGTGTGCACACCATCAGCATTCTCATTTCAGGTGAGAATTAAGAACAAAATCTTAACGACATCACAGATGCTTAATCAAACACTTAAAATTAAGCTAATATAATCAAGGAATGTAACCTATACCATAACCTGCATGTATTTATTATGTGATATGAAACACTAAAAAAGCAGCAAAGTCACTAGAATAAAAAAACTCGGTTCCCTCCAGCCCTTTGGACTTTATTTTAGAATGCTAAACAAAACCCTAAGCCCTTCTCTGTTTTTATGACTTTATAAAGAAGCTATATCCAGTTATTTAGTACTATTTTTATAAGAAACTTTTCCAGTAACATGGATAAAATACTAAACTCTCTAATAAAAATACAAGACATGTCCAACAGACAGATAATGTAAGAATGTGCTATACGAGAGGGAAAAATTATTTTAATATCACTAATGTTCTTTCTTGTAATTTGTGACAAATTCAACATACCAGTTAAGACAAATGAAACCATGTTAAAATAAGAAAAAAAGAAATAGGCCGGGCGCAGTGGCTCAAGCCTGTAATCCCAGCACTTTGGGAGGCCGAGATGGGCGGATCACAAGGTCAGGAGATCGAGACCATCCTGGCGAACACGGTGAAACCCCGTCTCTACTAAAAAATACAAAAAAACTAGCCAGGCGAGGTGGCGGGCGCCTGTAATCCCAGCCACTCGGGAGGCTGAGGCAGGAGAATGGCGTAAACCCGGGAGGCGGAGCTTGCAGTGAGCTGAGATCCGGCCACTGCACTCCAGCCCGGGCGACAGAGCAAGACTCCGTCTAAAAAAAAAAAAAAAAAGAAAAAAGAAAAAAGAAATAAATACGGGAAAAAAAAAAAGAAGAATAACATTATTCTGAAAATACTTAAGAGGCATTTTACTAGTCACTCATTTTGATGCATCTATCAAAAGCCAGGAACACTTTATTATAATTCATTCATTATAAATAATATCAAGTTGTATAGATTCCATTTGTATCTGCTGGTAATTTCATATTGCTGCAGTAAGTTCACTCTTAAGGTATACATTATATATGTACATAGTACAATGCCAAATTCACTGAGCATCTATAACATGCCAAGTGCTATGCTTGGGCCTGGAGCTATAGAAGCAGTCTTTGATACCATGAGTGGTGGGATAAAAGAATTTCCACACGGTTTGAAAAATGTTATTGAGAGATAAGCATAGGTTTGATACTCAGAGGAAGGATCATCAAATACATGTGTGGGAAGGAGACCAGAGTAGGCTTCTGGGTAATGGGGGTATTTTAACTGAAATCTGAAGGATTATGAGTTAGGCAGAAGAGAGGAAAAGGTGTTCCAGACATGGTAAGTCAAGGAAAGTCGAGGAAATACCAGAATATGTCAAGTTCCAGAAAAAACAAAGTAGCCTAACATGGCTGACTGCAAAGAACGCACAGAAATGAAAGATGTGGATTGAGGACTATGTAGTTAGATACCTTATATGCCAAAATAAAGAATTTTAATGATATTCTGAAAGCAATAGCAGCTACTGTGAAAGATACTCAGCACAAGAGAGACAGGATCATTTTACTGCCTTAGTGATCCCTGGGGGAGAGGCCAGGTGAAGGGGTAGAACCAAGGAAAGATGACTGGCTGTAGAGCAGCTGAGAAGAGGGTAGAAGACTACAGGTAGGAAGACTAATTGCTCTGCTATGATTCATACAAAAAATGAAAAGGATTCAGCCTATAAAAATAGTGGTAGAAACAGAGATATGGCAGAAAAGAGTAATATTTAGAAGGTAAAATCAACTGGACTTGGTGAATAATTATAGGAGGTAAAAACTGTGTGATTTCCAGGGTTCTTATTTGTGGAACACTAAAAACAGCAGAGGGGATACATAAGAATAATTCTAAAAAGGAAAGGGCGATTAGTTCATTATTGGTTATGTTGAGTTTGTGGTATTTGCTGTATATTTAAATGGAGCAACATATGCACCTAGTGCTCAGGAAAATGATCTGTGCTTGACATACAAAATTAGGAACATTACTATTTTGGTAACCACTGAAACCATAGAACACAAAACTGAAGGATAAACGTTTAGAACAAAATCTTCAGAGTCCCCAACACTTAAAGGTACAACATAAATAATATAGGAAAATAATACTAGATAGGAAAAAAAATCAGATAATGATGTAACCAAAATTAGAGGAAAGAATTTCAGGAAGAAGGAAGTAGGCATGTCAAATGCTAAGGAGAATTTACTTCAATTAGAGTAACAAATACATAACTAATATTTTGCATGTTTTACTTCATTTTTTTAATTTTCTAGAAATCAGATGTGTCTTTATATTCTACACACCTCTGTTTCAGCTTGAGTTCTTTGACAGCGATGCTGAGCAATCAGTCTATCAGCCTGTGCAAGGGCTAGAGCTTTTGTTTCCAAAAGATCTTGTAGCCTGCTTTCTTTGGACTACAAGAAAACATATCATTAATTTTCATTTTAGCAATACATCTATTAAAGCGTATTATACATCGTTAAAATAAGCTTATACTCACAGCTAATGTGGATAGTTTCATTTCATATACATCCATTATGTCAGATATTCTCACATCACAAATCTGATCCTTTACCTACATTTTAAGAGAGTTAAAAAAAAAATCGGAAAATTTTAATAAAATATTTTGACACAATGACAAAATAAGTGCCTACTTCAAAACTAAATCATTAAAACTTAATGATGAGTAACAAAATAAAAACAAATGCTACATCAGATAGGTCACAAATATTTCCCTTTTCTTTTTTGAAATGGGTCTCACTGTCACCCAGGTTGGAGTGAAGTGGTGTGATTGTGGCTCACTGCAACCTCTGCCTCCCAGATTCAAGTGATTCTCCTGCCTTAGCCTGCCAAGTAGCTGAGACAACAGGCATGCGCCACCACGCCCTGCTAATTTTTTGTATTTTTAATAGAGACGAGGTTTCGCCATATTGCCCAGGCTGGAATTGAACTCCTCAGCTCAGGCAATCTGCCCGCCTCGGCCTCCCAAAATGCTGAGATTACAGGTGTAAGCCACCGCACCCAGCAAAATGTTGAAATTTTGACTGATTTTTCTTCATTTCCAAATTTTCCAGAATATTGTTATTTTTTATATCAAAAAATAAGTTTTCAATAGTGAAATCTGTACCTAACAGTGTTTAGATACACGTTATAATAGGGGCTGACATGTAGCTAATATGTACCAGGTTATAATTGCTATTTTTCACTCACCACCATTCCAGACTGAAGTTTCTCTATTAATTCTTCAATATTCAATCCAGGAACACCATCTTTCAAATGAGGAGGAGTTAAACACTTTACTGATGTAGGAAAACTGTGATTTGATGATTGCCAGGGCATTTTTCTGGGTATATGTTCTGTTTCTTGTTGTCTATAGGCATTATTTGCTGCTATACTTTCTCCAAGTCTGAATGGGAGTCAAAGAAAGTAAAAAAATATATATGAAAATAGAAAAAAAAGGCAGACTTAGTGTAGAATTAGGGAATCTTTAAGAATGGGTCCTTTTTTTGAATAGATATCTTCAAATAATCTTGGAGACCATGATGAAATGAAGTGTTCAGAAATATTCCAAATTTTCCAGAGCATCTACTTTTCTGTTGCTAACCCTTTATAATGACAGCTTCACTTCTGGTTTGGAGGCATTGTAAGACTAGTTTATGAGTGTGGATTATCTGTAATAAGTACAAAGTTATTGGTACTGGTCAGATAACGTTCTTATCATGGAGGATATCACCTGGCCTTTACATCCTTAGTCCTTTACCTTTCTCACTCAGTACATACTTTTCACCAACCTGACTTCCATTCTAGCCCTTTAAAATCCTCTCTTTCTCCTACCCCAGGCCTTCATATGAGCTGTTCCTTTGCCTGGAACATGCTTTCTACCACATCTACATAGGGCTGGCTCCTTCTTATCATCAAGTCTTAGTTCAAATTCACCTCTTCAGAGAGGCATTCATTAATGTCCTATATAATACTATTATTAACCACCCATCCTCTCCATAGTGAAGTGAAAAAAATATTTTTTTCACTTATCTCTTAACTAAAGTACAAACTGCACGATGGCAGGCACTCAGTCTAATTTACCATAGGCTGGGCATGGTGGCTCACACCTATAATCCCAGCACTTTGGGAGGATCACTTGAGTCCAAGAGTTCAAGACAAGCCTGGGCAACATGGTGAGACCCTGCCTCTACAAAAAATAAATATATTAGGCAGGTGTGGTGGCACACGCCTGTGGTCCCAGCTACTCAGGGGGTTAAGTAGGGAGTATCACTTGAGTCCCAGAGGTCGAAGCTGCAGTAAGTCATGATCACACCACTGCACCCCAGGCTGGGTGATAGAGTAAGACCCTGTCTCGAAAACAAACAAGTAAATACACACAAAAAAACTCCTACCTACCAATGCATCCATAATATACATTCAGCTTATTAAACTGCCTAAGATAATGTCAAATAAGGGCACTAAATAGTAAGCATAAAATGGACACCTGAGATAATGCTCAAAGAGAAAGTTATATACAACACAAATAGGATAGGGAATGCCAAGACACAGTGAAAATGGTGGGAAGGCCTCATATACAGAGGCAGAGGATAAGACTCCCATGTTCAGTGAGGCTGCAAATTTCCCCTTTGAAGCTTTTGAGGTTTTGTTTCATGTCAGATTACCAGTTTATGCAAGTAGGCCATCACAAAATAGAGCAGCTTTACAGACCACTTTTAACTTGTAACTTGAAAAGCTTCCTATGTATTTTTGTTGTTGCTGTTAAAAAAATTTATTATAAAATTAAGGGAATTTTGGTTACATGTTCTCTAGGTCTTACATCCCATACTTTAACTCTTAAGGTATGGTGACCTAAATTGCTAATTCTGAAAAGTGGAATTGCTAAATCAGTGAATAGCATATAGCATGGACCAGCACACTTTTTCTTATAGGTCAACAGTAAGTATTTTAGACTCAAGGGCCTACTTGGTCTCTGTTACAATTACTCAATTCTGCTTTTATAGAGTGAAAGCAACATAGACAGAGTATAAAAATGAGTGGGTGTGGCCATATTCCAATAAAACTATTTACAAAAACAGGTGCCTGCCCACTGGCCAGTTTGCTGACCCGGGTATATAGGGAATATCTTACCTGTTTATCAACTGCTTCAAATTATTCAAATCATTTTTACAAATTTGTATGTATAAATGACTTAAAAAAAGTTTTTAAACCAGACTCCTAATAGACATTTAGTTCAGAGAGACCTGAAACCTGAATTTTTTTCCAACATAATTGCAAATACTCTTATTGCTTGAAATTAACAAGTATAGTAGAAAATTTTGCCCGGTAGTCATTTTTCCACTTTCTGATAAATGCTCAGATTTTTTCCTCAGGAACTCTCCTATTCTCCTATCCCAAGTAACTTTTAGTTCACATCGTTCTCATTGATGATCCAGGACTGGTCAATGACTAATGCTTAGACCTTTTCCTTAAACAGTTGGGAAGGAAAAGCTCTTTCTATGGAGGAACTAAACTGGGAGGATGTAAGCTTAGAGTGCCCAGAAGTTATCATCAAAAAGAAGTGGCTAGAGACATAGAGGGATGGTACTTGAAGAACATTTAACTGCCTGGATCTAGCTTTTCCCTGAGTGAGCATACATCTGAACTTCTCATTTATAAGAATCAAACATTTTTAGAAATCATTTGAAAAATTACTATTACAATGAAGTCTTCAATTCACTAATTTGCTGGTCTATCTATACTGAGGACTAAAGAAACATAGCAGGGTATTCCAACACCACAAGAGGTTAACAATGCAAATGATTACAACTCACACTAAAGCAGGAAAATCTGGCAGTGGAGCAGCTTCCAATAATATTCTCAGTCCAGACTGTACTTGTTCTCTATTATCTGACGTTAAAGCAAAAGCCAAAGGAGTAATCAAACGTGGGTCCTAAATAAATCAGACACCAAAAAAGAAGCAGCAGAAAGAATAAACAATGTCAGCTCTTTTAGATATGAGGTGAGTAAATATATCTAAATCTTAATTCTAGGCAAATTCTAAAATGTTTCTAACGTTTGAATATATTACAGTCTACATTATAATATAGTTTGAATATATTATACCTTGTTAAAGCTGCTTACACTGCCATGTAATCGATATGAACACTAATTTAAAAAAAACCTGGCAAAGGTTTTGAATGTTTTCAAATGTGCCTATAAAAATTATAACTTAAATATTTTCATGGATTAAAAAACCCACAACTGACTGATGTGTAGAATTAACGTTTTTTCCAAGCTATCATTTAAAAGAAAAAAATGGCCAATCACTTCCAAATTAAGACCATAAAATGAAAAGTAAAATTCAAATTAAATTAGAACATTTAAATTTAAAGAACAAAAAAATACTTACTTCAATCATTCATGTCAGTAAATATTTTACATTAGTATTGTAAGTCCCAAATCATCAACATATATCTAAAACGTCTGCGACCAGAAGTGTTTCAAATTTCTGATTTTTTTCAGATTTTAGAATATTTATATATACTTACTGGTTGGGCATCCCTAATTCAAAAATCCAAAATGCTTCAGTGAGCATTTCCTTTGAGTATCACCTTTGAGCCTCATTTTGGTACTTAAAACCTTTTGTTTGTTGGAGCATTTCAGATTTTCAAATTAGGGATGCTCAACCTGTATTATGAAAAACACATCTTAAATAATGGACAAAACATCAGTTTGACTCCTTTAAAAAATACATTGAGATATTAGTGAAGAAAATGTTAAAATATAAATCTCTCATAATTAAAATGTTGAGTACCTTGCAGGTACTTGAGCATAATCCAATGTCATAGAACTGTGATAAGAGCAGAGCTTTATCTCCAAAACACTCAATGGTAAGCCTCATTATTTCCAGTTCGTAGTCGAGGAAATTGAAGTTGAGAGAGGTGAAATAACTTACTCAAGTCTGTACTAAGAACTAGTAGAGTCAACATTTGAACTCAGTCCCTTAAACATGTTCTCAAAACATACCAGTGGTCCCTGCCTAAGGTTTGTTTTGGCTTCTACACTGTCTACACAGTCACTAGAACCATCTCTGTTAAGCTACTATAGTAACTTAATTCACACATTTTTGTTAAACATCTGTTGTAAAGGAAGGTGTTGTGGATATCAAGGTAGATTTCATTACACAAAGTTTTTAAGAGGCCAATGTTTTGGACTAGTCTCCTACACTATGCTTTAGCAGACCAGACCAAACCAGAAAGGAGTCACTTGGATGAGTGCCATGTAATCAAACTGCACTTTGAAATGGGCCAGTTTTCCCAAAAACCAGGAGATTTCAGTCAACCTGAGTCAGTGTAATAAGGAACCCCCGTTTATTATAACTCTATAAGAAAAGTAACTTTGAAATGACCAATCTGCTTTCAGTTCCCTATTTGTTCTTTCTTCAGCCTTTTTCGGGTCTACAAAGTCAACTTTCTCTGCTTAGCCCAGGGGAATGATTCATTCTATTCTATAGAATGAGGTTGCCAAATTTTAGAATCACAAATAAAAGTCAGTTAGAACTTTGAACTAAATTTGTTGTACTGTCTTTTGATAACATCTAGAGATCTTATTCAGCTACTATCATCATTGAAATTCGTGACTTAGCTATTTTCTGCACAGCCCTTCTAATTATGACAATCAAGTCCTTTTCTTCCAGCTGTCTCCCTATCCCCTTAATACCCTACATCAACCCCAACCAAAAACAAAAACCCTAAAACAAATACCACTCTTCCTCCAACGCCAACAGAAAAAAATGAAGAAATGTACAACACAAGAAAGGAAAAGGCTGAGGAAGCAGCACTATTGTGAACATTCTCTACATTAGTGTCATGAGCACTTATGTTCAATTCCTGTGAAAGTATATAAAATAACTGTGCAGTGAGATATTATAACTGCTTAAGACAACAACTTTAAACTTTCTTCTCATTGCCAATTCAGAGTTATTTTCTAAAGACTAAGAACATTAAAACAGAAACTTATATTAGAACCATTTTTGTATGAATAAACTTCAATGTTTGAAGAGTTTAAACTCACCTGAAGGATTTTGTAGAAGCTTACTTCCATACCAGGAACCAAAGGTTTAAGTTTGTTAATCAAATCAAGAGTTTTCAAAATTACATCAGCAGCAAGTTTGCTTTAAAGATAAGTCACATTTAAATTAGATAATTGAAAAATTTCTTAGAGCTTGTTTCTCTCCAAAATTCTAAAGAAAATGAAAAATCCAACACTTTTGTTTTTAAAATTCAAGATGATAAAGTCCTGTATCTATTGAGAAGTAAAAATCTCAAAGCAATCAACATTCTTATAACTCAAGATCCAAAGAGAGCAAACTGGCATTAATAGCCTTAGTTTAGACAGTGTTTCTTTTACTACCAACATGCTTCAACTTTCTGTTTCAAGTAAGTAGTAGTTTTGAAATACAGTCCATTTAATTCTTAGCTTTGTCACTAGAGTATCAACAATAGACGGTAACCTTAGGCAATATAGAATATCTAATATGTAATGAATGAATTATACTAGGTCATGTTCTGAGTTTTGTACCTCAAAGGAGTATACAAATATAAAAATAGATAATTCTTACTCTAAAGGTACACAATTAGTGACAATTGTGATATTTGTGGAAACAGAAACAAATCATAGTGTCTAGCACTTAGTAGGTCCTCAATAAAGATTTATTAGATGGACTTAATTCATGGGGGGGGTATAAAATAATATCTTATTACCATCAGTGAAAAATCCACCTTTAACCATAATTCCTGACCCGCTAAGGAAGGAGAATTGACTGTTATTAAAAAACCTTCAGCAGTGACTGATTTCCTTGTAATAAAACGACCCTTCTGTTTTTTCATGCTTTTCATTTAAAAAAGTAAAATTATAGTTAATTACTGAGGCAATGTCAAAAGGGAGCTCCAGAAATGTTCAGAACCCTTAGATAATTACAGTAAGTTAAAACAAGACAAAACAAACCTAAACAATAAAAAACAACAAATTTAACATTTCTTCAAAAAGCACACAATCTACAAATTGAATGAATTTACAAAAAATTCATTATGAAAATATGTTTGTTAATCTGTTATACCTTAAGTTATAACCAAAGGATGGTCCTCCAAAAGGATGAGAATCACCACATCTTTTGATCTTTTACTGCCTTGCCATTTTGTCATTAGAGTTCATATACTCACCATAATTCCGAATCTGCAACCTTTGTTCCAAACCCCAGGTCAATCTTGCCATATGTAAACTGTTGTTCTATAAGAGTGGTACACTTGACAGTTGTCAGGATTTTTGCAATGTGCATTTTTAGTGTATCATCTCCACAGAGAGGTAAGTTTTGTTAAGACACACAACAAAAAAATTCTCACTTAATGTGTAAAAGGTAACATTCAGGATGATTTCACACAAATTATATCATCACTGTTGTCCAGTATAATTATTATTAAACTAGCTCAATGACAGACAAGGAAATTGAAACTCACACAATTTAAATGAAAAGTGTTAAGAGATGGACTGGCACCAAAAGTTTCTGACTCAATGGTTAAAACAGCGAGGATATCTCTCCATTGGATGTGTTTTTTGTTAGCAAGAATCTCAACGGTTCAATAAATATTTATTGAATAAGGGGAAGTTGTTTTGTCATATTTGTATATTATAAATTAATGTAAATAGCAGCTATTTAAAAAGGACCAAGTTGTGGTCTAATTCAATGAGAAGGCCCCACTTTAATAATTATAAATATCTCTAAGGTCAAACAATCATGTATCCCTACTGCAGTGGTTCTCAACTTTGGCTGCATGTTAGAATTACCTGGGTAGTTTAAACAATCACAAACAAGCCAACATGCAAACACACACCACCTAATGATTTCAGGGTTTCACATCACTCCACTTAAATCAGAATCTCTTGAAGTAAGGTTCTGCATCGATTTTCTTTTTTTTTTTTTTACATGTTCTCCAGGTGATTTTAGGTAGGAAATCAGGGTTGAGAATCACGGCTTTAAAGGAAGAAAATTAAGGAGCAGTACCTTAGAAGAGGAGATTAAACAAGGTTGAGTCTGCTCTAGGACAGAGTAAAACATATTCTTGTTGCGCTGAGATACAAGGAAACCTGACTAGATACATTTAAGAGATCTGGTTGAGATACAGTGACTCTTTACTCATAGTAAAAAAGTATTAATGAAATATTTTAAAATTGGGACTTGGACTTCTTAGCAACTCAGAATTAGTTGGTCTATGAAAAAGTAAACACAAGGAAGACTTAGAAAATCAGTATATAGAAGTTAAGCAGTGAAACTAATTGTTCAAGGTTTCTTTTTAAATGAATGAATTTGTGTTGATATACTTGTCTTTTCTTATAACCATTATTAAAGCAATTATGAAGGCTTTATTTTGAAAACATAAGGTAAAACAACTGAGCTAAAATCATGACAACTCTATCAGTATTTCTTTATCCACGAATACACATCACCAAAAAAATGGCACTACTAATCGTCCAGGGGAAATAATTAGCATTAGGCAGAAAACAGTAACAAGAAGTAACAGAAAAGTTATTTTAAAATTTACCACCAAATGTCAAATTGTGATATAAATGTTAAAATAAAGCTTCAACAGCATTTTAAAAAATGTACCTTAGCTTAAAAGTTTCACATAGAAAAATAAGGAAAAAAAATCATGGATCTTCTTCAGACTCATTGAGAATTTTTTCTACAGTTCAAATTTTAGTTCAATAATTCTAGATAAATAGCATAAAGTGACAAATTACAAATAAAGACAAAATGCAGTGAATGCAATACTAGAAAAAAAAGAATGGTTAGTTATATAGTTTTCATGTTGATGATAGTAAAGGATATTTAACAAAACTTCAATGGCCTTGGCAATCCTTTCACATTTTTTTCTTATTAAAGCCTCATCCAGATTTTGTTCTGTGAACTGAAGTTGATCAAGGATTGTAGGCAGCAGAAGGGTGACAAAACGATCAGCCGAGGAACAGTTAGCAGCATCTATGACATCCTGGAGAATTATCCATCACAAATGATTAAAAACAAAAATGGAATATACAATACAGAAATAGTCATCATTGAACTTTAATACTCTCTTTAAATTTTTTATATTTCCTTCAATATGCCATTGACTTAAGTCTTCTGTGAATAAATTTTTATTTAAAATTTATACTTTTATTCAGTTTTGAGGGTTATGGTTTTTTTCTCAAATTAGACAGTAAGGTTTTACAAATAAGACTTTCTTAAACAGACTTTGTGATTTAAAAATTATTCTAAACTAAAAGTATTTACTGAAAACAAATATCTTGAATCTGCTAAAATTATAATAATTAAATAATAGACACTGCTCTTAATAGTTTATAACCACAAACAATTTCCATCAAGATCCTCAAAGGGCTTTTTAAATGTTAAAACTGATTGTTAAATAATCAAGACCAAGATAAAATAGAAAATTTTGTGCATAACTCTTAATGAACATATTTAATCACTTCATACACATATTTGTATATAAGATCCAGTTATGCGAAGGGAAATACTTTCAGGAGATATTGGGTTAGACAGAATGGATTTATAAACACAGAGAATAGCAGAGAATACTAAATTGCCCAGATAGTAAGATCTACCAGAATGTGGAGTTTTGTCTGTGTCTTAAGTGCCTAGCACATTATCTGGCATGGTCTACTCCATTTCACTGACTGAATCCAATATGCCTCTATTATCCACTCAATGGCCTAATAAATAGTAATAATAATCCATGCAACGGCATCTATTGCAATGGAGAGACAATGTAACTATTCCAAGTAGTCATGCAACAAATTATATAAATCTTTTTAATATCTTTACTTATTACACTGAAATGAGCACTATGTATATATAAACTATTCAGTGAAAAAAAAAAGAAAACACGAACATATATGACTGGTAGAAAAAAACTTAGTGTGTCTAGTATGACTGTTAGTAATTGAGATGTTTTCCTCAAGTGTATGAACTGGAAGTTTACTAAGCATGTTTTTGAAGACAAATTGTTAACTGAGAGTCACAAAAGTAGAAAAGTCAATCTGTCAGTCATCCTATTACCTCAAATATTTCCTTGAACAACTCCAATGCTAAAACAGAACAGTTTTCTGATCCGTCCAAAGGCTGGCTTAACCAGCGCAGTAAAGCCACAGTAGGTTCTAAACATTTAGTATGGCTTCCCAGAGTGGCGCTGCCAGGTGGAGACTGTTCAAACATCATTTGAGTGAGCACATGGCGCAGCTGAGTCACTGAACAGAAGGCAAGAAGTAATTCTAAAACCTGTGCAATATAAAGTCTTCATTAAATATCAATTTCATTGGACTTTAATATACAAAGCAAGTGTATGATGAAGCTGAAAATGCTACATATTTTAAAGAAAATATTCTAAAACAAAACTTAAAAGTTTTTTCTTTCAATATTATGTTTCAAATATTATGTTTCAAATAGATTCCAGAAGGTTACAAAATAAACTTATTAATGGTGGTTAATCCCGATAAGCAGGACTGTGAGAACCTCAGAGGAAAGATCAACTTCAACTAATTTTAAACTCCTCCCACTCCTTCCACAGTACTTAAATTATTTTTAAACACAAACCTGTTTTGTTTATAAATGACCAAAAAAACCCTAAAAAACAAAATGAGAATTAACAATACTTGTTATAATCCTAAAATTCAATAACTGCTATAAAGGATACTGCAGCACAGAATATAAAACCTTCAGGATGGTTATTTCCACACTGTTTGCATACTGTTGGCATTATGATCCTTAGCTCTCCTACTGTACCCCATTTTTCCTCTACTTTATAAACTGGGCCTTATACCATAACATCCACCATCAACCTGTTTATTAGATGTTAAGATAAATTCCACCTCATTTCACATACTACCAACCTATCACTAAAAAAAAAATTTTTTTCTTAAGACCTCCTTGCCTCTCTACTTATTTCCAACTTTTTCAAAGTCTGTTTCTTACAAATGATATATACTTGGGATTTGTGTTTTAATCAACTTGATAACATCTGAATTTAAGACAATCCAGTCCATTAGCATTTACTGTAACAAATGATAATCTTTAATAAATATAAACTGTAGCACAGTCATGTGTCACTTAGTGATGCATATGTTGCTTAATGCATCATTAATTTTGTTGTGTAAACATCATGAGTGTACTTACACAAACCTAGATGGTAGAGTCTACTACGTCCCTTTATTGCCCAGGGGCTACAAACCTGTACAGAATATTACTGTACTAAATACTGCAGGCAACTATAACACAATTGTAAGTACTTGTGTATCTAAACATAGAAAAATACGGTATAAAAGATTAAAAACGGTACACCCATATAGGACACTTGCAGGACTGGAAGTTGCTCTGGGTGAGTTAATGACTGAGTGAACATAAAGGCCTAGCACATTACTGTATATTGCTGTAGACTTCATAAAGACTGTATGCTTAAGTCACACTATTTTAAAAAATTTCTCTAATAAATTAACTTTAGCTTACCATAACTTTTTAACTTTATAAACGTGTCCATTTATAAATTTTTTGACTCTTTTGTAGTAAGAGAAACACACTGTACAGTTATATAAAAATACTTTATTTACATCTGTATTCTACCAGTTGTTTTTCTATTTTTAAAATGTTGGTTTTTTCTTTTGAAACTTTTTTTGTTAAAAACAAAGACACAAACACATACATCAGCCCAGGTCTACACAGGGCCAGGGTAATTAATACCACTTCCACCTCCACATATTGTCCCACTGGAAGGTCTTCAGGGGCAATAACACACAGGGAGTTGTCATCTCTAATAACAACAATACCTTCTTCGGGAATACCTCCTGAAAGACCTGCCTGGCTGTTTTACAGTTAACTTTTTATAAGTAGAAACACACTCTAAAATAACAAAGAATAAGTGGTAGCACCCTTATCAAAATACTATGTACTGTACACAATCTTAATATGTGCTATACTTTTATACAGCTGGCAGTTCAATAGGTTTGTTGACACCAGCATCACCACAAACACATGTAATGCATTGCACCACCATGTTAGAATGGCCATAATGTCATAGACAACAAGAAGTCTTTGTCTGTCACTGACTAAAACGTCATTACATAATGTATATTTATTTTTGAATAGGCAATACATTCACCTGGTTCAAAAGACAAACCCTGTAGGCAAGTAATGTTACCAATTGTTTGTGTATCTTACCAGATGTCTATTATAAACATACAAGCAGATAGCTTTCCATGTACACTAGTTTTCTTTTAATGTACACATATAAAAGTAAAAAAACTAATTACTAGTGCAGAGTTAAATGACTTTCCCAAAATGAACATACTCCCCTGTTGATGGCATTTGGGTTATCATTGTTAGCTATTAGGAGCAGTACTACATTTTGTACACATGTATACAATTCTTTGTGATAAATACCTGTAAGTGAGATTTCTGGGTCATAGTTTATACATATGTCCAGCATTAATAGATACCAGTTTTCATAATTGGTTGTACCATGAGTACTAAATGAGAGGTATGGTATGTTTGCTATTTTCCTTATTTTTCATTTTGATCAACTGGTGGGTGTCAGATGGTATCATACTACCGTTTAAATCTGCATTTCCCTGAAGATTGATAAAGTGGTACAATCACTTCATGTTTATTGACCAATTCAACTTTTTTGCTCAAGTATCTGTTGGGCTCTGTGTTTTTTCTGACATATACATACAACGTAGAAAAATAATATATTTTGGATAAAAGCCCTTTGTTAGATATATGCATTGTAGTTATCTATTCCTGTTCTTTGACTTTTCATTCTTTTATTAGTGGTCTCTTCATGAATAGAAACTTAATTTTAATGTAGCCCAACTTATCGACTTTTCTTCTGCATAGTTAGTGCTTTTGTTTGCCGTATAAGAAAATCATTGTCTACCCCAAGGCCATGAAGATACTTTTTTAGGTGTTTCTTCTAAAACCTTCATTATTTTTACTTTTCACATTTAAATCTACAACCTGTCTTATACTGATTTTTGCATTTGGTATGAGGTAGGGGGTCAAGATTCAGTTTTTCCCCATATGTATATGCAATTGACCCAGTGTCATTTATTGAAATGACCATACTTTCAAGACTCTACTGTTGTCAATCAGGAGACCATATGCTGTGAGTCTGGTTCTGCTCCATTCTGTCCCACTGGGCTATCATTATGACAAAATATTGCACTGTCTTTAGACTAATCCCCTAAGTACCTGACATTTTAAAAAATCAGTAAATAGCATCATTTAAAAACTTTTCATGTTCTATTTGTCACGAGAATATAAATAAAACGTGTATTTACTGATCTCGTATCCAGCCAATTTGTTAAATAGATTCACTTTTTATAATGATTTTCATAGACTTTAGATTTTCTATACTCTCATGTCATCTGAATAGTGAGTTTTATTTCTTCCTTTCCAATCTCTGTACCTTTTTACTTTATCTTGCCTTATTGGGCTGGTTGGGACCACCAATACTAAGCTGAACATCACTGGTGATAATGAACATTCTTTTCTTATTCCTAATCTTGAGGAAAGCCTTCAATAATTTGCCACTTAAAAAGATGATGCAGTAGATTTTAGGTAATTACTCTATCAGGGAAAGGAAGTTACGGTTTATTCCTAGTATGCTAATCTTTATCATGAATAGGTATTAAATTTTATCAAATGCTATTCCACCTTTAATGAGATAATATAACTTTTCTGTTTTTTTGTTGATGTGAGAAATTATATTAATTTCTAAATGTTAAACCATCCGTGCATTCCTGGAATAAACCTCATTTGGTAATAAGACATGATCCTTTTTGTGTGTCACTGATTTTGATTTGCTAATGTTTTGTTTAGAATTTTTGCAATATGTTCACGAAAGATATTGAGCTATTATTTTCATTTGTTGTAGTATCCTTGTCAGGTTTTGCCATCAAGGTTATACTGGCCTTATAATCAAAGACACTATACACTATTATATATTTAAAAAGACACTCAACTGTATCTTCCCCACCAAGATGTATTTTGCTTTCACTGCTCCCCACTTCTATCATAACGTGAATTATTTTTTACTTTAAAAAATTAAGTTTTAAGTTTTTATTTATTTTTATTTTTTTACTTTTCCATTCTCTTTCAGGTTTTGATACCCATAGAATACTTCTACTCCCCTATGCTACCTGACCTCCTAAATTCCCTGAGATTGTTTAATACCTTTAGATTCGATTATTAGATTTTTCCCTTGCTCCAATAATCCTTATTTAGCACTTATATTACAGATTCCTAGTCACTTTATTAAGATCCATTTAGACACTAACTAGAAATAGTTCTCATATTGCATGAGAGTCACTTCATTAAGATCCATTTAGATATTAATTATAGTTCTCATATTGCATATGAGAAAGGAATTTAGAAATTCTAGGGTTCAAAATAAAAAGAAAATATTGTTAAGTAACAAATTTTGTACTGTTTCAACCTTTCTACCATCTTTTAGATCATTGTTGTAAATGATTAGTTCAAAGTCATTCTAATGTTTTTCTTCTGTAGAAACCTGTAAGGTAAAGGCTGACCTGGAAAAGTCCTGCTTCACAACAGACACAAAAGTCACTTGTAGGAGGATTATAGATCTACATGTGAAAGTTAAAAAAAAACTAGGAAGCTTTTAGAGGAAAACAATGGAGTCCATCTTTGTGACTTTGGAATAAGCCAAGAGTTCCTAAATGGAAAACAATAAACACTAAATTGATCTATGTTAAAATCAAGGCATGAGTAAAAAGGCAACTCACAGAATGGAAGAAAATATCTGCATGTTATATACCCTTCAAAATACTCCAAAATAACTCTTCCTACTTATAAGTAAAGGACAACGCATTAAACAAATGAGCAAGAGACATAAACAGGCATGTCAAAGAATATACAAATGAATATGTAAAATGATATTTTTACTAATAAAATATTAATTTAAATTATAATGCAATACTACTGTATAGCCATTAGAATTGCTAAAATGAAAAAGTGAAAAATATCAACTGCTGGCAAGAATGCAGACTGACCAAATATTCATACACTGGTCCAACTGACTTTTTTTGAAAACTGTTTCATGGTGCTTACTGAACATATGTATATCCTATGACATAGTGATTCCACGCCTAGATATAAAGCTAAGACAAGCATGTCCATAAGCTCACCAAAAGACATGCAGAAAACGGTAAATTCAGGTTTCTTTGTAACAGCTGATGTTCACAAACAAAAGAACACCAATTGTGCTCCTTTCCTCCTGGGGGCCCAGTGTGCAATGGCTGCAAACAGCTGTCTCACTGGTAGTGTACACAGCCTGTTGCTTGTATGGGTTGGCCTAAGAAACCTTAAGAGACAGCCCTTTCCAATGTACATTCATGTCTCTGATCTCCTGCTGTCCCCCATCTAGGCTTCGGAGAGGTATTACGCAAGGTGTCTTTAGAAAGCCCCCAGGGTACAGTGGCCAGGGTTCACAGTGGCCAAGTCATCATGTCCATCCACACAAATCTGCAAAATAAGGAGCATGCAACTAAGGCGCCATGCAGGGCCAAGTTCAAGGTCCCTGACTGCCCAAAGATCCACATCTCAAAGTGGGGCTTTACCAAATTTAATGTGGATAAATTTGAAGACATGGAGGCTGAGAAGTGACTCATCCCAGATGGCTGTGAGGTCAAATACATCCCAAAATGTGGCTCCCGGACAAGTGGTGAGCACTACATCCAAGAGGGCGTTCACTGTAATGTACCCTTACTCATGCTCACCAATAAATCATACTCCCTGTCCAAAAAAAGAACAATCTAACAATCTACAACTATATGAAATGAGTGAATCTCATATTATATTGAATCAAAGAAAGTCTAGACAGAAAATGTATGTATTATATGCTTCTATTTACATAAAGTTCCAAAATATATATGTATATATACATACATATACACACATATATGTATATATACATACATATACACATATATGTATGCTGTTAGAAGTCAGTGTAGTGGTTAGAGCAGTTACCCTTGGCAAAGTAAGGAATAGGAAGGGGTAGGTACTGACAAAAAGGGACCACAAATACTGGTAACATTCTACATCTTGATCTAGACACTGGCGACATTAATTTTGTCCATATTGTAAAAATATAGAGAGGCTGTGCATTTGGATTTTTCTGCATTTTATAGTTTTTTAAAAGTTTAAATGAAAAGTCGTGTTTTTACATACCTTTGAAGAGGAATCAGGATCCTTTCCATTAAGAAGACCTAATACTTGATTAAGACATGAAGAAAAGTGCTCATATCTAGGTTTAAAATAAAAATATACATCAAATGATAATTATAAAATTGATACATCAAAAGGGATTTATCTACAAGATAAACATAAAATTTATGTGTAGTTTCTTTCATCTATTTATTTGGGCTTCTAACATAGAACACACTCTTGTAAAGTTTATACTTAAAACTTGTCATATATCTTACAATTATGATATACATAAATTGGCTCTGTCATTTATTAAAACAGTGATTCATGTGGCAATAAATAAATCATTAAAATTTTCAGTGCCTCAATTGCTGTATTTTTTTAAGACTGTTCACTTTACGTAAAAATTCAAAGGACAGAAGAATATCATAATAAATTATACAGCTACTTTTTATAAAGTACCTAAAATTGCCAGGCATTAAATTAGTCTCTGCAAATAAAGAAGGGGCAGCAACTCATGTTACACAACTCCAAGAAGTATTGAGGTACCCCTAGCATTATACTCCATGTGACTGATGTATCCTAGATTTGGGAGATGGTGCCCTGACAGGGAGATCACAGTCTGAAGATGAAGGAGAAGGACAGAAAGAGATATTACAAGGTAATATAAAATACAATGATATCATGGAGGAATGTATGGGACACTATGGAACAAAGAATATTGTCTCAATATTAAACCCAGACTTGAGTCTTAAAAACAAAATATAAAGGAGAAAGCATTCTAGTCTTCCAGAGGGAATACTCTAGAGGAAATAGCACATGGATACATGAAAGGGCATTTCTAGTAAGCTGGAAGTTCTATTTATTGTCTGATATGATTAGACAAAAAAAAAAATGTATGAAGAAATAAAGTTGAGAGGTTGTTAGGGAACTTTTGAAGGGCTATACTGAAAATCTGGATATTCACCTTGAATGCAATGGTAGGTCAAAGATTTTAAAAGGGACATCTGGTTGAAGAAAAAGTTTTGAGCATATTTATAAAGGGGAAGGATCAACTGAATAGAAGGCCCTGAAGAGAGAGGAGCAACAGCTTCAGAAAAGACAAAATGAGACAATCCACAGAGTAACAGTACATATTTATGAGTGAAACAGGATGAAACTAAGAATTTGGTATAAACATAGGTAAGTTTGTCAAGTGGCAAGGATTTGGGGGAGCTCCAATCAAATGGGGCTTGATTTAGATATTTTTTTTTTCTCTGTGAAACAAAGATAAGGTCATCTTCTGCATAAAAGGCAGCAAGAGAAAAATAAAAAATTTCAAAGACCAGTCGGGCCAGCAGCTCACGCCTGTAATCCCAGCACTTTGGGAGGCTGAAGGTGAAGAGTTCAAGACCAGCCTGGCCAACATGGTGAAACCCCTTCTCTACTAAAAATACAAAAATTAGCTGGGCATGGTGATGTGTGCCTGTAATCCCAGCTACGTGGGAGGCAAGAAAATCACTTGAACCCAGGAGGCGGAGGTTGCAGTGAGCCAGGATCGCACCACTGCATTCCAGCCTGGGCAATAGAGTGAGACTCTGTCTCTAAATAAATAAATTTGAAGACCCATTGGAGGAAATGAGAAAGCTGACAAGTAAATATAAGAGGTCTGGCCCAGGTAAAGTTGTGTGATTTTCTCAAGCTCTAATTAGTAACCATGCAGTAAGTTTGACTTTGGAAGAGATTCAGGACTGGGTTATTGTTCAATGGCATACCAGACAAACAAGAGGAGTTGCCAGAGGTAATTCTTGGGTTCTATGATGGATAGAGTATAAAATAGATAATAGAACTGAGAGATTTACAGAAGAAATGATTAAGCAACTTCTTATTTATGCTAAACTGGATTATCTTTTAGTCTTCTAGAAGAGGTTTATTCAAAAGAATTTTTCTGTTTACTATGAAGATGCTGAATAAGCACTCTCTGGTGGCTAGAATAGATATACATGGATATTGGGAAAATCTCACAACAGATGAAGAGAAGGCAGGTCATGGGAAGGCATTCTGGAAGAAAAAGCTCACCTATCTAGAGGTTCTTAAGAGAAGAAAAAGTGAAATGCTAAAGTGAAAGCTTCTTAGTTTTGCAAAAATCAGCTGAGCCATATGAACAGTGGTCGAGCTTGCCCTAGTGCTTAGCTTTTATTAAAATAAAACTGTTAGATTCTATGTTTCTTAAACATCAGGGACTGTGTCTTCACAGCCTGTTGCTGCTAACTGCCTGATCATAGGTGGGGCTCAGTAAATGTTTTCTTGTATGTGAAACTCTTTGAAACAATTTCAATTATTTCCTAATTTAGGATGACAAAGCAGCATAGGCCCCAGCAAAATTTAACTTAGAATGCAAAAAGGCCACAAGCTCGTTGGAAAACAATTACTACCTGATCTTAAAACATAAATGATCATATGAAATATACTGAGATAGAAAGGACATATGAACATGTGTTCCTATTTTACCTATGAAAAGAGGCACACACCAAAGGAAACATTATCCATTTTTACACAAAAATTAAAGACACAAATACAATGACATCAATGTTTCAACACTATGTTTCATTTATTTATAATTTATGTAGAAATATTTTTATTGTCCCTATAATAAAAATATTCTTTCAAATAATAATAATGCTGCTTAAGTTTTAAAACTGGTTTTAAAATAAATTAGCCAAGATGTCTATATTTTGGAGAATGGCACAACCCTATTGATCTAAAGCAAAGACTGAAATACACACATAGACAATGACATTGTTATACTTTCCATTTCAGTATAGGAAAGAAAAAAGAGTGTGAGTAAAGCACATCAAAACATTTTCGTCCAGTAGACTCCAAGTCAGTAGACTCCAAGTTTACTATATTTTAAGAAGACAATTTCGTTTATAACCAACACGTCTTGATTAAAAAAAAAAAAGTTCTAAAATTGACTGAAGTGAGTCATACCTGGTGAGATAATCAGCAATTTTAGGATTCTTAAGGAGATCCATCAGTAGGTCAACTGAATACTTTCTAGTTAGAGTGCCATCACCGTTTATGAGAATATTAAATATTAGTTGAAAAGTCTGATGAATATTTCGACCATGAAATAGCTTAAGAACAAATTAGAAAAGCATATTACACAAAAAATTAAGTTGACACCATCCTAAAAGGTAAAAATAAAAAAGTCTCAATGACTTTTAAAATATAAGACTAGAAACTTCAGAATAAATTTGAAAAATCATATTTACCTTTTCCCCCACCTCTTCATTTAATGTCAAACTGGATAATATTGAAAGTGCAAACACAACCACAGTTAAACTGCTATGGGCCAACAAGGTGATAAGAGTTCGATAAAAAGACTTCACATTACTCTGAGGAAAAAAAAGTTAAAACATAAATTAGAATTATAAATTTTATATTTTGGTTTAAAAAGTATATCCTGCACAGCGTGGGCAAACTTTTTAAAACATCATTATCAACTCTATTAAATGATTCTTGCATTTATAAGATAAATGTTTTACAGGAGACATTTAGATCAGAGATAGATTTAAATTCAAAAATTGTTATAAAGAGAGTACCCAGAGAAAAAAATAATTTGCTAAATGTGTGCAAATGAGTGGGAGATAAATATTTCCATAGTTCTGTCACCTCAGAATAAATAATTCAATGATGGTAAATCAGGGTGTCAGTTCTAATAAAGCGATACATGCAGAGCGGAACAAAAGAGCTACCTTAAATACTGCAGGAAAAGTTGCTTAGCATTTGTGTTAACAAAAGAACTGTAATGAGGAACTCATAATTGTGGTGGAAGCAAAAGAATATTCAGCAAATTTAAGAATTTGTTTTACATTACACACCATGGAGCGGCAATTAACTTTGCCATATTTGCTGATTATCATTTAGATTTAAGAGATTACAGGTGTGAGCGAGATGGGTCCTTTCTATATTGCTGACAGTCGTATAGATAGACACAATCTTGGTGAAGAATAGTTTCTACACATGGAACTATGAGCAAATGTTTATTCTTCCTTATATTTAAGTGTTTCCTAAATATGAACTTTTTTTTTTTTTTTTGAGACGGAGTCTCGCTCTGTGGCCCAGGCTGGAGCGCAGTGGCCGGATCTCAGCTCACTGCAAGCTCCGCCTCCCGGGTTCACGCCATTCTCCTGCCTCAGCCTCCCGAGTAGCTGGGACTACAGGCGCCCGCCACCTTGCCCGGCTAGTTTTTTGTATTTTTTTAGTAGAGACGGGGTTTCACCGTGTTAGCCAGGATGGTCTCGATCTCCTGACCTCGTGATCCGCCCGTCTTGGCCTCCCAAAGTGCTGGGATTACAAGCTTGAGCCACCGCGCCCGGCCGAACTTTTTTTTCCAATTCATAAATTGAAAAACACACACTATACATACGTGTGCACACGTGCACGTGCGCGCACAGACACACACACACACAGTAACTCCACCTACAAAGTAGGACCAGGGTAGAAAAATGTAGCACTTGAACAAGTGAGATATTAAATTTAAAATCAAACAGGTAATGCCCAATAGCACAGCAGGGAAATTGTTCACAAAGCACCTTAAAGAATTACTAACTTGTTTGATTTAATATACCTCTTTTTTTTTAGGATGGAGTCTTACTCCGTCACCAGGTTGGAGTGCAGTGGCCCGATCTCGGCTCACTGCAACCTCCACCTCCCGGGTTCAAGCGATTCTGCTGCCTCAGCTTCCCGAGTAGCTAGGACTACAGGTATGTGCCACCACGCCTGGCTAATTTTTTTTATTTTGGTAGAGATGGGGTTCACGATGTTGGCCAAGATGGTCTCGATCTCCTGACCTTGTGATCCGCCCACCTCGGCTTCCCAAAGTGCTGGGATTACAGGCGTGAGCCACCGTGACCGGCCGATTTAATATACTTCTAAAAGTGATTCAGTTAAATTCATTTGCATGTCTTCACTTATCACAAGTACTGTTGGTTCATACTGAGCACTTAACTCATGAATCTTTCTATTGGAGTTGCCATTGATTTTGTGGAAACACAAGACTGAGATAAATGGGACTGCCAGTGATATGCCTCCCTTCTAAGAGCACAAAATAATTTAGTAATTCTTGTACTACTCAGTGTATTTTGGGATGCCATGCTAAGGAAAACTTAAGTATTTGCACTAACCCTTAACACTCAGTCTTCAATACAACCTACAGGAAGGCTGAAGTGCTTCAAGTTATTTATATGTCAGTATGACTCTTAATTTTGATGGGTCAGCCAATAAGACACAGAATCCTTGTTCAAATTTGTTTTAAAGAAAAAGATAAATACAATTTTCTTTAAGCAGAGAATCTACCATAAAACAAGAAAATTAAAAAGAAATAAACTTCTTACCAATGTCTTTATGTGTGTTTGAACAGAAAGATTGTGCCGACAAAGATTTGCCAATAATCCTAGACAAGGCATTTTTAACTCATCTTCAGAAGATTGACTGTTGTTTTACATAGGTGTTTTGTTTAAAGAAAAAAACAGTAAAAGAAAAAAAGCATTAACATCATTCTAAGTCAAAATGACATAGTTAAGTTTATACTTTTCAATTCCTTTTTACATGCCAAAAAAAAAATCTAATTAACATGAGAAGCCAGGGAAACTCTAAATAGTATTGATCATTTATCTCTTGTTTTAAAACCAAATTACCCTATTCAATTCCATCATGAAAACCTGGAAATAACTGTCAGTGTGGACCACGTGCTGTTTCATCCGTATATTTTCCCACAAGAATAACTACACAATTTTCAGTTTCAGCAATTTTTTTCTGGCCAAATCAATTCAGTCCATAAATTTTTCTTACGAAAATTAAAGCTGCTTTACAATTTTTTTTCCTTTTTACATTTTTTCACCAATGAATGAGGTCACATACTTTTACAACTTTTGATCCTTAAAATCATCTGGGCAGAACAAATAAGAATCGGAGTCTCACTCAGTTTACATAGTTAGAAAATGTTATCTAAGAAAATTGATCTACCACGTGGTTATAGTTTAAAAATAAATAGACTATTTGATTTTATGTTTGATCGCATACTCACATGTGATCTATCAGGAAGGTAATTAATTCATCTATATTGGCACCAGAATAGAAAATTTTGACATTATATGTTAACTTCTGTAGAAGTTGAATGCACTGAGAATAAGAAAATAGTTATAAACATAAACATATAAAAACATCGCCTGCTTAAAATAATGGACTATCAGACACATTCTGAGCATGTCCTTTTCCATTTCCTAAAACACTTTTTTTAAAAAACACATATAAAGTAATGCAAGAACTTTAGGGTTCTTCCCTCAATTCACACATTTCTATGTATTCTGTCTCAGAACATGGTTTTATCAACCTTGTTCACTTAGTCATCTTAAACTTGAATGCAGGCTGAAACACATGTAGTCCATCAATTAGAAGATACCCTTCTTCACATTTTATCATCTCCAAAACTGCATGTCAATTTAATTTGTGATGTTTTTCTTTCTTACAACTGATGACATTTTAGTCAACGAAATATGAAGAGCTTTGAATCTATATTAAATAAACTATATCTATAGTTTTAATTTTTGTAGAATGTTTCCTCCACAGACTGAGACTAGATGCCAACTCACATTACAATTTTAATATAAATAGCTTATGTCTCACAACACAGACATCTGTGTTTATAAGTCAAAGCAGTTATAATGTAGATTTGTTTTTCTTCAATAATGGTGCTAGAAATGGATAAGCTCCTCTTCTCTAGAAATATTTAAATTGTAGTATGTGTGCAACCAGCTTTTAATCAGATGAACTGCGCCTAATTACATAGTATTTATTACATAGCACATATACACTGTAAGTCAGCAGTTTATGACAGAAACTATCAATTTTGATCTGACAATAAGGAAAGGGGAATATACTGTGTGGGTGTGTATACCTGCAAAAACACCGAATCAGTGTGGCTGCTCCGACAAACCACTCCCGCCAGCACACTATTCAGATTATATGTATTCTGAAGACAATCTCTGGTTTCATTGTCTACAGCTGTAAGTTAAAATAAAATAGCACAAAATATATCATTTTCTTATAAGGTTTTCACAGATAATTCATACAGAATTTACTTCATATGAATTTATGAATTAAAAAAGTATGATATGGCTATTTTCTTTTCTATAACCCTCCAATTCATAAATTCAAATGATTTCTCTATGTAAAATAAACTAGTATCAAAGAAAAAGCTTTACACATTTGTAGCAAGCTTTTTCTTTGATACTAATTTATTTTAGTATCAAATTAAAATCTCTTACCTTGAATATTAAAAGATTGTCACTTTATGGTATATAACCAAATGGAATACTATTTGGTTATATAAAAGAATGTATGTCATTTGCAGCAACATGGGTGGAACTGAAGGCCATTATGTTAAGTGACATAAGCCAGACACAGAAAGAAAAATATTGCATGTATTCATTCATGTGTAGGAGCTAAAAGAGTTGATCTCATGGAAATGGAAAATGACAGTTACCAGAGGCTGGGAAGAATATGGGTGAGTGTGTGGTGATGGGAAGGGTGAGGAGGGGGAACCGTTAGTGGGGGAGATGAAGACAGATTGGTTAATGGATATAAGCACACAATCAGATGGAATAAGTTCTAATGTTTGATAGTAGAGTAAGGTGACTATAGTTAACAATGTATATTTCAAAATAGTTACAAGTGAAGACTTGAAATGTTCTAAATACATAGAAATGATAAGTCCTTGTTTGTGATGGATATCCTAAATACCCTGAATTGATCATCACATCCTCTATGCAGGTAACAAAATATCGTACGTACCCCATAAGTTTGTATAAATATTATGTATCTGTGAAAAAATTTAAAAAGATTATCATTTCAATTTTTCTGTAAACCCCAAATGCTTCTAAAGTATAAATGTTGGAAGTGACTAGCATATTCATTCAAACTGTTGGTGGATGTTAGAAGTGGAAGAATCTTTTTGGAAAGCAATTTAGTAATGGTTATCAAATTTTAGAATTATCTAGAAACTCTAAAGGAATTTAACAGAAACTAATATTTGAGCAAAATTACACAGAATGTTCACTGCACTATCGATTCCAATACCAAAACTTAAAGAACTTTGAGTGTCCACTATTAGGGGAATAGTTGAATAAATTACAGTACCCTGTAATTATGGCACTAGGCAGCTATTAAAGATACCGATATGGAAAGAAACATCTGGTGCTCCGCAACACCATTTGTGCTGAAAACAACCAATTAAAGATTCAAAATTACTGTTTTGTTACAGCATAGAAAAATATCTGCAAAGAAACATATCAAGCCATGAAATGAGATTATATCCCCAAAGCTGAAAAGATGAGGGCTGGTGGTAATGGGTACAGGCTAATCCCATTTTACTCTATGTCTGGGCTGTCTAGCCTTCATGTGGCTATTTAAATTGAGATTAATTAAAATTAAAGATTCAGTTCCTTAGTCCATTACCCACACTTCAAATGTTTAATAGCTCCATGTGGCTAGTGGCTGCTATATTGGATAACAGTTTTAAAACCATTCTGTCACTGAAGAAAATTCTACTGGACAATGCTGCTCTGTGTTAATACTTCTGGATCACTAGAATTTTTAAAACTATGCATATATTATTATTATAATCACACAAAGAAATATCCCTACTGCCCTGGCCCAAACAGGGGTAAAGTGACCACTAAATGAACATTCAAAAACCAGGCCGGGCGCGGTGGCTCACGCCTATAATCCCAGCACTTTGGGAGGCCAGGGTGGAACACAAGGTCAGGAGATCGAGATCATCCTGGCAAACACAGTGAAACCCCGTCTCTACTAAAAATACAAAAAATTAGCCAGGTGTGGTGGTGGGCGCCTGTAGTCCCAGCTACTCGGGAGGCTAAGGCAGGAGAATGGCGTGAACCTGGGAGGCGGAGCTTGCAGTGAGCAGAGATCACGCCACTGCACTCCAGCCTGGGCAACAGAGCGAGACTCTGTCTTAAAACAAACCCAATATCAGTACTTTTACCTTTAGTTCTAAATTCAGCGTAATCTATTACAGAAGATGATTCTTTGATCAGTAGCTATGACTTTCTGGTGGTGTATTTAATACTGACATTATGTGTGGGGTTTTGTTTTTTAATTCGAAAGTAGTCCAGTATTTCCCAAAGTGCATTCTTCTCTGTAGAACACTGAACCTTTCACATGCTTCAGATTCCTTGGTCCAATATTTTTAGAAATGCTGCATAAAATATTTCCCTCTTTCAAAAGATTCACAATGAGCATTAGATTGAGAAGTCTTTGAAGGTGAATCATTCTTTAAGAGATTCTATAACTAAGCCTGCACTTTAAAATATTGTTCATACATCTTCCAAAAACTAAAAAAGAGAAATTAAATGCATTACCTAGTTGAGACAGCAAACCAATAATACTTAAGATCAGTGAAGCACTTATGTTGGGGTCTTCAAGTAGCTCTACAAGGCAACTCAAGCATTCACTTGTTAATATCTGATTTGATGTAAATAGTCGTGTGAGTTTCTGTCCAGAAATTACCTATAAAATAGTAATCAAAATGTGTTGGTTAAGAGATGGCAATTTTTATCTCTTCTCCATTTCAAATAAACTCAGTTCCTTCAAAGTGCCACTGCTACCTTCCCAATTTAAAAATTTCACACATGTTGTGAAAAATTCACCCCTGCCTAGATTACCTATCAATTCCCTAATCCCTCCCTCACTAGCTAAAGTAATCATTTGGATCTCAGTTTAAAATAATTTCCACCAGGAAGCTTTTCTTAGTTTCTTATACTATCTCAGTTAGGTCTGCCTATTATACTACCCTACAGTGCATTATATTTCTATTTCCTAAGTTAGCAAACTTTTAAGTTCCTGGCAATATTTCTCCTTCACACTACACTGAACATGCAATGAAGGCATAGCCTACAAATCTGCACTCTACTACCAATACATTTACTTTGCAAATAAATTCTAGTACATTCTACTCACTTTGAGGGAGAAAAATGAAAAATGAAGCCCAGAGGGTAGCTATGTGATTATTCCTTCTGCTCCTTTCCAAAGACAACAGGTGAGCTCAGAAGTTAAGGGAGTACAAAGAAGGAAGTGAAAAGTGAATTTCTTTTGAAGTAGCAGGCAAAGCATTGAAAAATTTTATTTCTGATTATTCCATTTCTTTTTACTTTCTTGTAATCTGTAAGCCACATACATGCATGCACAGACACACACACACACACACAGAAAGAGAGAAGAGAGGAGGTAAAGCTGGAACTGAAGGCCAAAAGCAGTTGTCACAAAGCATGAATTTTCAACACACTTTAGAGATGTATTTATTATAAAGCATATCTTTTCTACAAAGATGGAAAAACCATTAGTTACCTTAGAATAAGACTAAATCTGTCCTTAATACTTATTTTAATAAGATCAAGCCTAAGCAGGCTGCTTTAGCATCCCTCTAAACTTTCCTTTCTGTATCCTCCCTTTATTCTCTCACCCACATCAGTTTTTCTTCTAAAGCTTTGCTGATAAAAGTTTCACATTATCTGTTCCCAGGGAGTGTTTTAACATTACTAAAGTAAAAGTCTGTAACAGAAAAAATAAGTCCAAATATGAAAGTACAGACACCAGTAACAGATATTCTGGGGTAGGAAATACTCTGGGCATTACCCTGTTGCTTATTTATAAATCTAGCTCTCCAGAGTCAGACACTTTCTGTTTTAAAAATGATTATCTACAGGATTGGTCCTGTATCTCAATGACATAAATTGTCTAACATGTAATAATTAGATGTACTAGGTAAAATAAAAATTGCTTTACAAGTTTTTCCCTTTACTCATATACACTGAATGTCTTAATACAAAGATAATTTATTTTAATAATAACTAATACTTATATAGCGCTTATCCTGGCCTACGCATCGATCTAGGCACTTAACATATGTGAACTCTTTTTATCTTCATAATCACTCTATAAGGTAGGTACCACTATTTTGTTTTGCAGATGAGTAAACTGAGGCACACACTGATAGTAAAGAAGCACAACTGGAATTCATACCCAGGCAGCTTGGTTCCTGAATTCATGCTTTTAATCACTACACAAAACTAGTGCTATGAAAACCATCATTAAAAATCAGATTAGCTCAGCTTTGCCAGTCATCAAACATTCAAAGCCTACACTCTGCATGGGGCTATAAAAAAGGGTGGGAGAAGTACAGAAGAATGAATAATCTCCTTTCACATGATACCTATCTCTCTCTGCATACTCAGGTCTCACACTCATGAAGTCTGCACAAAGACATTCACCATTAAAAATACAAATACTGTCAACCAAAATGGTTAAAGTTAAGAAATATGAAAACATCAATGATGGGTGTGGATGAGTGATGGCAAATTTCACATATTGCTAGTGGGAAGGCAAAATGGTCTATTTCAGAAAATTGTTTGACAGTTTCAACTAAAACAGAACATAGGCCTTTTCAATGCTCCAACAATTCTACTCCTAAGTATATAAATGTGTGCATATATCCCCAAAAATGTATGAAATGTCTACAACAGCTTTATTCATAATTCCACCCAGAAATGTAAACAACCCAAATGCCTATCAACAGGCAAGTGTATGTAAACTGTGGTACACTTATACAATAGAACTCTACACAGCAATAATAATAAAAAAGAAATGAAGTAGTGGTACCTGTGCAACATGAATTTCACAGATTACATCAAGCAGAAAAGGCCAGACACCAGAGTACATACTGTATGAGTCTACTTACCTGAACCTTATGTGAAGGGGCAATGAAGAAACCCTATGGGGCTAGAAATATTCTATATCATGATACAGGTGGTAGCTACTACTCTACCTATATGTTAGCTACCAATATGGTAGCTACGGTACCTATATATTAAAAACTATCAAACTCTTCACTTAAGATTAATGCACTTTATGCTCTGTATGTATGTTATCTCTTAATTACAGAAAGTCCTTTGTAGTAGTAACCTGAAGCCAGTGCCCTTCATACCTTTGCAACAATGGTAGAAGAGTTTTCTGTAAACCCCTTGAAAGTTTAGGAATACGGTAAAGGCCTCATCCCATATTTTGTTTAAGTCTCTCTTTTTTTTTTTTTTTTTTTTGAGACGGAGTCTTGCTCCGTCACCCATGTTGGAGTGTTGGAGTGCAGTGGAGCGATGTCAACTCACTGCAACCTCAGCCTCCTGAGTTCAAGCGATTCTCCTGCCTTAGCCTCCCAAGTAGCTGGGACAACAGAGAGACGCCACGCCCATATAATTTTTGTATTTTTAGTAGAGATGGGGTTTCGCCATGTTGGCCAGGCTGGTCTCGAACTCCCGACCTCAGGTGATCCAGCCTCCCAAAGTGTTGGGATTACAGGTGTGAGCCACTGTGCTTGGCCTTAAATTTCTTTCAATGCACAACCTACCTGTTTATTCAAAGAAAGGTAATGTTTCAGAACAGCATACAAAATGCTTAATTCCCAAGTTTTAAAATAAACTGACTGCCCTGCTTATTCTACGGCTTCTGGAGTCTATGCTAATTCAGAAGCAAAGCCTTAAGCATTTAATAGCTAACATCTTAACTATTAGGTTTGTAGATACTTCTTAAGTAATGAAGGAAAAAGAGAAAACAAATGTACTTAGGAGAGGGGCACCTGAAGTAGGGAGAAGAGGAGCACCAGTGAAGCTCAAGAAGACAGACACATTTAATACCACAGCAGATTCACTAACACCTGCTGTTGCTCTACTACTTGAAATCATTTTTGTCTGTAATATTTTACAAATCTTTGGCACATTAGTCTTTTGTCATAGGGTTAATATAACAAATACAATATATTTTAAAATTATCTTCAATTCTATCTTAACAGAAGAGAGCTGTGACACAGAGAGTTAAAATAAGCCTTAACTCAGCTTTAAAAAAATTAAACTGAGGTCAATGTTAGTTTGAATTCCGTAAATGCAAAACAAATGACAGCAGAAGATTAAGATTCTAAAACAAATGGTATCGTCTGAACACATATCACTAGAACTAACAGAAAAAAAGGCAATTCAGCATTCTAGGAATAAAAAACTGTGAGCAATGTATTTTGGTAAAGAAAAAGGATTACGCTTACTAGGAAGGGGAACTGCTTCTTAAGGATGAAGTAATGCTTTTCAAGTTTGAGTTCAACCCGAGTTCAAATAAGAGCAGGAAGCAACAAATTCAATTATAGATTACCGAAGAGCAAAACCAAGTTTTAATCATGACTTTCCGTCACTGAGAATAGCTGTGTATTGAGCGCTTGGTTTCGTAGAAAAACCAAAACTAGAAGCAAAGGAAAAGATAAAGCTCCGAGCTTTTTCCGTTACCTACTCGAAACACAGCCTAAACCTCCCAACCTTTTGCCCCACTCCCACTTTTCCTAGAGCCTTCAGTGGGCGCTCTTGCCTCTCGCTGCGGCCAGCGGAACCCCGACACTCACTCGCCTTTACCAGTACGAAAAGACAACAGATGGATCGAAGGACCGTCCTTTCTTTCCCCAGGCTGGGGCCGCCACTCCTCGGACTCACTGTGAACTAAGAATTACTAGGGGAGCCCCATCTGTCCTCCACCCCAGAGCCTCTCACCTCCAAGTGCCGCAAAAGCTGAGTGGCGTTCGCCTCTGACTTCACGGCTTTGTACTGACTGATAGTCAGGAGCAAGGACTTCAAGCAGGCAGCAGAGTCCATCGCACCGGCCGCGGCCCGGCTTGGGGACCACCACCTCCCAGCCTGCGCCGGCCTTTAGCTTTCGCCGCGCTTTTTTTGATTTTTTTTTTTTTCGGTCCCACCCCCTCGTTCCCAGAAGCTTCCGGATCCGGTCGGGCTCCGGAAGAAACTAGGCACTCTGGGGGACCGTGCTCGGTGACGGCCGGGGTGGGCCAGGGGTCGAAGTGTTGTGTGGGTCCGGGACGGGGGTTGGGAGCTGCCCCTGCTAACCCACCCTCGTCTGAGAGGCCGCGAGGTTTCGGCTTGAGATCCCGTGAAGGCGAGAAATCTCGCGATTTCTCGGGGGAGGAATCGGTTAGGCGAAGGGGATTCCCTCGTTCAGCTGTGCGCTGTGTTTTCGTGCGCTTCCTCGTCCTTCATGCTGGATGGCCGGTTTTTCCTTTGTGCGTCATCCTCTACCTGAGAAATGGTCGCTTGCCCCTAGTCTAGACACGGTGAGGAGCTCCGAGGAGAAGAATCTTTGGGCCCTAGATTTTGAGGCGGCCTGGAAGGGGCCTCGTTTTTAAATCTCTCCTACACCCGCTCCTTCTGCCCAGGGATGGTAGTTTCTCAGAGTCAACCTATGGACGTTGGCATTATGTGGCAAATTAGTCATGCCCTGACCATAGTATTTGTCACATTTATTCGAGAAGGCTACCTCCTGCTGACCCTGGGCCAGGTATTGCTCCGGAGGGTGTTTTCGTTAGCGTCAGTTTTTGTAAGTGAAGGTGTCTGTTTCTCTCTGGCATGATTGTTTGTTTTATAATTCTCAATGTCTACGAAAATGGCACTATTATTTGCGTTTTTTTGATCGGAGATAACTTAATATTACTGCATGTGTATATAATGAAGCGAATCAGTTACTGGTTTTGGAGGTTTTTGCTTAATATTTCCTGACGTCGAATAAAGCTTTAAAAACCAGGATGTAGAAATTGTAAGAATAGGGTACATTTCCATTTAATTAAATCGTTTTTTAGAAATCATGTTTTTTCACTTCAGAAAGCATTTTTTGAGTTACTAGATTTTTGAAGACAGGTTTGGTGTTTTGGCTTTGTTTTTTACAAAAGTTTAAAACGAAATCTGAAAGGTAAAAATGATTTAACCAGTTGGGACTTTCATGTAAAAGTCTTTGGGTAGCTTATGTGTTCATTCATGCTTTCATTCATTCCGTAGACAATTATAGAGCGTGTAACATGGGTTAGAAACTGCCGGTCAGGGCACAGAGATGAAGATAGTATCCCCTGCTGCGAGGGAACTGTCTAGTAAGGGAAACATAGAAAAAAGTATTTTTGAAATTCACCACATAAATGCAAGGCACCATGCAGTAACATGCAGCAATGGTAAAGAGTAGAGAGCCAGGTTGCTTACAGATTCTAGCTCCGCCTTTGACGCTGTGACTCTAGGCAAGCTCTCACTACTTCAGAATCTTCTTTAGGTAAAATCTGGCCAAGAGAAATACCTGTTTCATAGGACTGTTCATTCATTGAGAATCTACAATGTGCTAAGCACTTTTCTAGACACAATAGATTCAGTGAATAAAACAAAAATACTACTGGCATGCAACTTACATTCTGGTAGGGAACCAAATAATAAGCACAATAAATAAGGAAAATGATATAAAGAGGAAAATAGACGTTATTACTCTAGAATAACGTTGGTAATTGATAAGGGAAATGGGGAGGTCAGGATAGACCTCATTAAGAAAGCAACATCTGGGGAAGTGCTTCAAGGAGTTGAGAAAGGGAGCCGTATTCTATGGGAAAACGTTTTTAGACAGGAAATGGCAGAGAAAGACCCTAGAGTGGGTTACTGTGTGCCAGGAACAACAAGGATGCCATGTGGCTAGTGTAGAAAGAATGAGGAGGAGAGGAGTAGAGATGAGGTCCTATACAGTCTTGGAGATGGTTAAAAAATGAATTAATATAAAGTGTCAGCTGTCATCTGGCATAATTAAGTTCTCAGTGTTACAGTCAGTGGCTCATTGGCAAATGAAATGATCAGAGTTTGATAGTGTTAGACTTTTCATCCGTACTGACAAGAGTGTCAGCACCATCCCCATTCAGAACCCCAGGGTAATGCTCAAAGTTGCCTGCTATCAGTGCCATCTTTGTTGGATTTTGACTTAAGCAGTCATGCAAATTTTGCATTCTCTTCTGTATTTAATATCAATGTCTTTCTTAAAAAATCTTCAAAATTGATGATGTAAGTTTAGTAAGATGTACCGTTTCTAGCTGTGATAAGTCTTGACATTTTTAATCAGAGATACTTGCATATCCTAATTTGAAAAACACTGATCCATACTTTTAGGCCTCAAAAAGGGAAGAAAAGGAAGAGGAGGCCAGGAGCAGTGGCTCATGCCTTTAATTTCCAGCTTTTTGGGAGGTTGAGGCAGAAAGACCTTGAGCCCAGGAGTTGGAGACTAGCCTAGGCAACATAGTGAAACCCCATCTCTACAAAAAATGAAAAAATTAGCTGGGCATGGTTGTGCTCAGTTGTAGTCCTGGCTACTCTGGAGGCTGAGGTTGGGGGATCGCTTGAGGCTGCAGTGAGCTGTGATTGTGCCACTGCACTGTAGCCTGGGTGGCAGAGTGAGACCCTGTCAAACAAAACAAAACAAAACAAAACAGATGAGTCTAGGTCCCGATGACCAAAGGCCTTAGTATCCTTAAACTTGGACTCCATCCTGAAGTCCATGGCAATCTCTGATTTTAAACTGGCACCTTGTCTAGTCAGGTTTGTTTTTAGGTTAATTACTCTGGCAGCTAAATGAAATATGATTTTGGGGATAAGACTGGAAAGAGGGACACTAATTTTCTGGAGCTTTCTAAAGGATAACCAAGATAATTGAGGTGGAGATAGAAAAGAGGTGACAAATTTGAGAAATATATATTAGGTAAAATAGGTAGGATTTGGTGACTGATACTCGATGTGAGGAGTGAAGAGAGGGATGAGTCTAGCAGATACTAAGTTTTTAGGTTGGATGAATGAGAAGATACAGATACCGCTGAGTTAGTTAATAGAAAGTATTAAGGGTATGCCACGCGTGGTGGCTCATGCCTTTTATCCCAGCGCTTTGGGAGGCTGAGGCAGGAGGATATCTTGAGCCCAGGAGTTCAAGACCAGCTTGGGCAATATGGTAAAACCCCATCTCTACTAAAAATAACAAAAAATTAGCTGGGTGTGGGTGGTGCATGCCTGTAGTCCCAGCTACTCAGGAGGCAATTGTTTGAGGAACGCCTGAACCTGGGAAGTCAAGGCTACAGTGAGCCATGTTTGTCCCACTGCACTCCAGCCTGGGCAGTGTGGGCAACAATAACAAAGAAAAGTATTCAGGGTATATTTTGTATTCAATGAAATGTTATATAGTTTGTCATACTGTCTTGTTTGATTCTTACTATGTTTATTTCTCACTACGTTTATCCTGAGATTGGTTTACATAGACTTTCTACCTATATATCATCTGCAAATAATTACCTCACCTCTTCCAGTATTTGTTGTCTTACATTATTGCATTAGTGTAAGCTCCAACATATGGAAAATCATGTTAACTTTGAACATTTTTGTTATATTACTTAATTTAATGAGAATGAACAGTGTTTTAACACTTAGTATAATTTGTGGCTTTTCTCATGTTTAAGAGATTGGTTTTTATATCTGTTTCATTCTAAAAAATGTCTGCCAAAAATTACCTAGTTTTCACATTTATATATTTTTCACTTTAAAATTATAACACAGTGGATTATGTTGCCTTTTTGTTTTTGGGGTAATAATAGTTTACACTTACTGAGCATTTACTATGTGCCAAGCACTATTTTAAGGAGTTTCTACTTACCTATCTAATCTTTATAACAATGGCATGCTGTAGGTACTGTAATGATCGCCATTCCTCAGATGAAAAAACTAAGACAGAGGAAGGGGAAGTAATTTGCCTAAGGTCACGCAGACAGTAGTAACAATCCTGTTTTCTATGCTTCAGGCTTTGATTTGCTGGTATTTTATTCAGGATTTTATTACATACCTGTTTATAAGTGAGCATTTTCAGTAATATTTTTCTTTATTCTCACATCAAATTTGGGTTATATGTTGCCTTTGAAAAAGATATTAGAAATGCTTCATCTTTTTTATGCTGTGGGATAATAAGAATCATAGAAATTTTCTGATCCTTATAGGCTGTACACAGCTGGTCTGTAAAATAACTAAGCTTGATAGCTTATTTAGTGGTAGATGGTAGAAAATTAGCAAATATTTGGATTTCTTGTTTTGTTTTTTTTTAGATATGGTTTCAGTCTCTTCCCCAGGCTGGAGTGCAGCGGTGTGATCACAGCACATTGCAGCCTTGACCTCCCCGGGCCCAGTTTATCCTCTCACCTCATCCTCCCTGGGACCACAGGCATGCCCCACTATGCCTGGCTAATTTTTCTATTTTTTGTAGAGATGGAGTTTCATCATGTGGCCCAGGTGGTCTCAAACTCCTGGTCTTGAGTGATCCGCCCACCTCAGCCTCCTAAAATCCTGGAATTATAGGCGTGAGCTACCATGCCTGACCTTGAATTTCTAATATAGTTATAGATCTAATCATTTATTCTGCCTTTCCGTAATTTTAGATATAGAGTTTTTTTAGCATAATAATTGTTTCTCTGTATTAAACATTTACTGATAAAAAGTTGTATTCACTATTCCAGTAATTCTCTTAATCTCATAGTTTTAAATTTCCATTTTCATTCTAATGTTATCTATATTTTTTTCTTAGTTGAGCTTTCCAAGGGTTTATCCATTTTATTCAGCTTTTCAAGAACCACTTTCATTTTATTAATTCTCATTTTTCTTTGATTTTAGAATCACTAATTACTGTTGTCTTTATTAATTTCATCCATATACATTCATAATTCATCTTTTATTTACTTTGTTATTTTTCTAGGTTTTTAAAACTTGAAGTCTTAGTACATTTCCTCTCTCTATACACACACACATACACACACACCCTTAACTTCTAAGTTTGGGGCACTTGTGCAGGTTCGTTACATAGGTAAACTTGTCTCATGGGAGTTTGTTGTACAGATACTTCATCACCCAGATTTTAAGCCTAAGACCCATTAGTTATTTTTCCTAATCCTCTTCCTTCTCCCACCCTCTGCCCTCCGATAGTGCCCAGTGTGTGTTGTTCCCCTGTTTGTGTCCATGTGTTCTTATCATTTAGCTCCCATTTATGAGTGAGAACATGCGGTATTTGGTTTTCTTGCATTAATTCACTAAGGATAATGGCCTTCAGTTCCATGCATGCATGTTCCTGACAAGGACATGATCTTGTTCTTTTTTATGGCTGCATTCCTTACTATATTTTTGCATTAAAGTCATTTATTTTATGCCATGTATTTTATATTTTGGTTTTGTGGTTTTTTCTTCACAGCAGAAGGTGAAGGCTAATAGACCAAAAACTTTTTTAAAAAGTAGCTAAAGTAAACATCTCCATTTCACTTAAAAATGTATAATAATTTTAACCAGTCAGGTAAATACATTTTTAAATGCTGATAGTCATTTATTCATGAAATGTTTATTGAATGCCATTTCTTTTTCAGAGGTTAGATTTTGTTGGTGAAATAGACAAACCAGAATAAGTACTATTAAGATAAATAGAATACTGTGGGAACACACGGTATTTTTTTAGGGTAAAATATTAAGTATCCAATTCCTCCATTCTTCAAAGATTGGCATAAAATTTCTCTTCGTGAATTTTTGTTGTTGTTGTTGTTGTTGTTGTTTGTTTTTTGTTTTTTTGGTTTTTTTTTTTTGTTAGGGGAGACAGCATCTCACTTGGTTGCCCAGGCTGGAGTGTAGTGGCATGATTAATAGCTTACTGCAGCGGCCGGGCACGGTGGCTCAAGCCTGTAATCCCAGCACTTTGGGAGGCCGAGACAGGCAGATCACGAGGTCAGGAGATCGAGACCATCCTGGCTAACACGGTGAAACCCCGTCTCTACTAAAAAAATACAAAAAAACTAGCCGAGTGAGGTGGCGGGCGCCTGTAGTCCCAGCTACTTGGGAGGCTGAGGCAGGAGAATGGCATAAACCCGGGAGGCGGAGCTTGCAGTGAGCTGAGATCCGGCCACTGCACTCCAGCCTGGGTGACAGAGCAAGACTCCGTCTGAAAAAAAAAAAAAAAATAGCTTACTGCAGCCTCCAGCTCCTGGGCTCAAGCAGTCCTCCCACTTTAGCCTCTGAGTATCTGGGACTACAGGCAGGCACCGCCACACCTGCCTAATTTTTTTGTAGAGACAGGGTCTCGCTATGTTGCCCAGGCTGGACTCAATCTGCTGGGCCTCAAGCAATCCTGCCTCAGCCTTCCAAAGTGCTGGGATTACAGACATGAGCCACCACACCCACCTGTAAATTTTTATTACTGTCTGTGCTTTAGATTTTGCATAGATATTTTCCGTAATTTATAGTTTCAGAAACACACCTGATGGAAGTAAGTAACACTTGCTCGGCATGTTGTAACTCAAATGTAGTGCTGTCTAACTCCTTTATTTCTTCTGGAAAAATCTAGAAAGAACATACTGTCTTCTATCCTGAATGTATAATCTCTGTTAACCAGGGTTTATGTAATAGTAGATGAATTAGACTGAATGAAGACGTGAATTATAGTTTTGACAGAACTGCAGAGTTTGCAGCATGCTAAGTCTTGTAATATGGGAATTATACCGGGGTGTGAATACGGGGCTAGTTGTTTATTCATTCATCTCCTGAATATTTAATGAACCCTTGATGCTAGGTCCATTTCTATGTTCTGGGGATACAGCAGTGAATCAAATAGACAAAAATGTCCACCCAAGTTGTTTTCTTATAATGGGGGATATAGACAATAAGGTATATAAGTAAAATTACATGACTGATAGTAGTAAGTGTTAAGGAGTGAAAAAAGGGAGGAGAAATAGGAAGTATCAAAGTCAGGACAAGGTGTTACAATTTTAGATAGAATGGAGTGCTAATTGATGTATGCCAAATAACAAATCACCTCAAAATACAATGGTTGAGACCATGAGCATTTATTTCTTGCCCACAGATGTGTGGTTGATTGCAATTTGTCAGATCCAGGCCTGAATTGACTGGGTGGCTCTGCTTCAGCCTTCTTGTGGGGAGGGGCAGATATCTGGATTTCTAGTTAGGTTATGTTGTGGTGTTAGACATCCAGGAGAGGTTGAGTAGGCTATCAAATTATTGGTAGTTAAAGGAGTGGTCAGGGTTGGAGATAGAAATTGAAAGCCTTGAGATTAAAAGATATAGGACCAAGTCTGGATAGAAAAGACATTTTAGGACTGAACTCCAAGAGAGTTAAGTATTTAGAGGTTGGGGAAATGTGGAGGAACCAGCAAAGCAGACAGAAGTTAACTGCAAGAAGATGCAGGTTCTGTCTTGACCCCATGGTTGTCTACAGGTACCATTTTTACTTGTGGCATATGAGCTGCCTCTTGACTTCTAAAGGAGAATTGTAGGTTAGCCAAGAAGGCTGTTAAAATCTACACACAGGCTCCCTGTTTACATCTGCCTTCAGAGAGAGGCCTTGAGGTGTGCAGAAGGGTGGGTGAGTTCATTTTTTAAAGCAATATTGAATGCTTAACGTGTGCCAGGTTCTATTCTAGGCACTAAGGAATGAAAACAAAGTTTTCCTAATTTGATGGGGCTTACATTCTAGTGGGGACGTGAAGCCAAATCTAAAACTGAGGGATTATTCAGTAGACATAAATAGCTGGTAGAACAAAAGTTTCATTGGCGCAGTTTCCACAGCATGAAGTCAGAAATCCTGCAGTAGAAAATTGGCAGAGGTCTAGGCATGGGGTCTTTTAGATAATCTTGTGCCCCATGTAGCTAAAACAATTCAAATATTAATATTAATCTGATTCTACCCTTTATGCAGAGTCAGGAAACTAAGTGTATGATTAGGGTCAACTCCCATTTTTCAGAAATGTTACCTTTTTCACAAAGCCAGAAAATCTAAAAAATATTAATTCTCCTTTTACAATTATTTTTCCTATTTTCTTTCACAAGTATCAAATATTACAGTTCAGCTAAACTCTAAATGATTTGCCCAACCATAAAGTTAACTTTCACTTTTGAAACAGTTTCTGCTTTTTCTTTTTATACATTTCACAGCATTCAACTTTAGGTTAAGAGTACAAGGTTTGAATATTTTGGATATGTATTCCCCCATTTTCATATCTTATCCTACATCTCAAATCTAATCACATCTATCCCAGAATAAGAATGTTGCCTTGCTTTTTTTTTTTTTAAACGCAAGTACTATCCATTGTTTCTGAATCCAGTGTTGAGTGTAAGATGAGTATAAGTAAAGATGAAAGTAATATAACTTTTAAGTTAAGGAATAGTAATCCTGGTAACTGCTATTGCTTAAAGACCTATCTTCAAGATAGGTGCAGAGCATGGGTCTTTGCTTATCTCACTTTTAAATTTCTGGTCTTTCAGAAAATAAATACTCTCAGGCTTATGAAATGGCTGGATATCTATTTCCTGAATTAAAATATGAAGCTGTTTTCTAAGACAGTAGTGTCCAAAGTACAGTTTGCACACTTCAGGGGCTATGTGAAACTGTCTATTGAGGTGTGGGAACAAATATTAAAGCTTTTCTTACTTGCTTTTATCTTATTCTTTTTTATGTTATAATAGTTATGCCTGCCTTTAATTTATAAGTGAATTGACACTCTTATATTTTCAGCATATTCTCAGATCTTTTACTGTTTTAGGGATATGTGATCAAAAAAGTTTGGAGATTTTGTTTTAAAAAATCTTTAGCTTTGAGAGATCATTTAACCAGGCATGAAGTATTGTCCATTTCATTGTTTATTTCAGTACCATGTATAGTATCTGAATTGTTCTGTTGAATAGAAAAACTCTTAGCAAAACTAATATGACTAATGATATGAAATATTAGGCTGGCATGATTAATAACTTATACAGTATTACTGAGTAATAAGAATGTGTAAATAGTTTTGTTTCTGAATATGCATATGTGCATATTATCTAGTCCAGCTCATAATTATACATTAAGCTTATATAAAATTAAATATGGCACTAGAAGTAATGGGACATGGAAGAAAATGGAATTGCAGTTGGTAAAATGTGGGGCATGAATTTCTGCTCTTACTGATTTATTAACTATGAGAACTCTATAAGCCTCCGTTTCCTAATTTTTAAAACTTATTACAGTAATGTTTATCTTCCATAGTTGTGTAAAGATCAGATGTTTATTCAGGGTGCATAGCTTAGAGCGTGGCACATAGGAGCTGATGAAAATTAAGCTTATTTTCAATGCAACCCAAGGTAATACACTCAGTTAATATCATATGAAAAGAAAACTCTTCATAACCAAAAGCTTGCTCTGCCTTCTTACCTACACCCTTGTTGCAAATGTATGCCTTTCTGAGATAACAATGAGCTGCCAATTTTCTTACATGGGTGGAGCAAGCTGGAAGTGAATAGGGCAAGCTTTCATTGGTGGTGGTAGAGGCAAGTACATGAAAGAAGTATTCCTCATTCCCTGGTTGATTACCATCTCTACGTGTGTTATGTCTCTATTATCTAACAACTGTAATGACAACATAATATTTTTAAATTGCTGAAAATATTCCACCTTTGGAGTATGTGCTTAGGGGTAGCATATGCTTCTTCCTGTGATTTCTAGCTACGTTTCTGAAGAGTGTGCTTTTAGCAGTGCTACTGTAAATATTTGAAACTGATGGCTTGTTTAGTATCTGGATAGTTTTTCAGGTAAATCCTAACCTGTGCATATTCATTGTAGGCACATTCCAAGTATTCAAAACAAATAAATATATGCTAAAGGTTTACCTGTGTAAGTCCAAAAGTAACTAATTGAATAGATCTGAATAGAATTTAAAACCTGCTTAAGACAAGATGTTAATTTTGCTTTAGGAAAGGATGTTTCCTATGTTGGCAGATTTGTAACAAGGGGTGGTGAGTACACATTATAAGGCTCTTATTTCCTGGTTTAAGCAGACATATTGCTAACAATGATCTTTGCAAAGTGGCAAGAGCTAATATAAACAGTAATCTTTTGGGATAGAAAATATCTTACAGTTTCTGATAACTTTTGCAAATATTTTTCCACCAGCATCCGTCGGTTTTGGAGTTTGACTAAGCAGACTGTATATTTATTCTTTGGGGAAAAATAATATTTTAGCTACTGGTGTCTAGGTGTATTTATTTTGTAGCTTTTCCAGGAAGTTAAACAAATTTAAAAATGGAGAAATTAACAATAAATTATAAAACCAAGTAATCAGTATATTTTGTTCATACTAATTATTGCTAATACAAAGTAATGGTGCAACTTGTTAACTTGTTATTCTTTGAGTCTAACCTAATGGCCTCAGCCATTTTTGTCTACACAGAGCTCAGCTCACTAACATATGAGAAATAAAGACTATCATAATGCTGTAACCACATAACAACTGCACAGTAGACCGAATGTTTGTGTTCCCCCTCATTCAGTGTTGAAATCCTAACCCCCAATGTGATAGTATTAGGAGGTGCGGCCTTTGGGAGATAAAATAGGTCATGAAGGTAGAGCCTTCATGAGGGGGATTGTAAAAGGGACCCCAGAGAGCTCTCTCACCCTCTTTCTACCATGTGAGGATACAACCAGAAGTTAGAAGTCTGCGGCCCAGAAGAGCACCCTTATCAGAACCAACTTTGCTGACACATCGGTCTCAGACTTCTAGCCTCCAGAACTGTGACAGATCAATTTCTGTTGTTTCTATAGTACTTTACTGTAGCAGCCCCAATGACTAAGACAGTCATTTCAAAAGCCATCAAGAACGGCTGGTTATTGCTGCTAATCTAGCAGACATACTCAGATCAACAATAGTTAAAATTCTGATTCCAGGGAACTCCTATCACAAAATGTCCTGCCACGTTCTTTGAAAGTGTTTTCTTCAATGCTTTTAAGGGTTGAAGTGACCATAGCATCTTACGTCTCAACTTTGAGGAGTTTTTTGGAATTCTTTTGGTAAAATTTAGCAGAAATGAGAACTAGCAGTGTCAGAGTCTGCTTGTTAACAGACCCATGGTCTTCTGGAGTACATTTAATTCAATGTTGAGTTAGGAAATCCAGCTTTTCAAAATAGCTATCAAAATTTTAACCAAGTTGCATGTTTAAGGTTGTGGTATTGCAGCATTGTTTGTAATAACTTTTTTTTTTTTTTAAGTCAAACCTAGAGACATCTGAAGTTTTTAATCAATGGTCTGGTAAAATGATACATGCATACATTGGCATATCATGCAGTTTAAAGACTAAAGTAGATGTATATGTGCTGGTGTGAAAAATGCAAGGTGCTGAACAGTGTGCACACATTATGTTGTCTTTTGTGTCATGTGTGATATATTTAAAAAATAATATTTTATCCCATTTCTTAAATCTCATTAACATTTCTTTCCATACAATAGCATTTCTCCTTCACAGTAGGGAATTAGAAGAAAAGTTAATTAATTTTGCTGCAAACTTAAACAGTTAAATGATGATTATTTTGATTATGAAAATGGTGATGATAGGAACACTTATATAGTGCTTACTACGCGCCAGGTGCTATTCTATTATGTGTTTTAAGCATTTAATCTTCATAACTCTGTGAAAGGGGTACTGTCATCCCTATGTTTTAGATAAGGAAGCTGAAGCACAGAGAATGTTTATTAATCTCACATAAAATCACACAGCTAGCTAGTGTGTGTCAAAGCATACCCTTCCAGAGTGATTACAGTGCTCTTAAACTACTATACAGCCTCTCAGTTTTGACATTAATGGAAATCTAGATACTTCATGTCGTTTTGCTTTCTTGTAGACATAAGTTTGTTTGTGTCTGTACATGTTGTGTAATATCAGGATGGTCTTATTTTTCTTCCTCAAGTCAGTCTCTATGTCCGCTTAATTAAGCTTCTTAATCTTAACTCATTCGTTTGGAGAGTAATTTTATGCCCCAAGGGATATTTGGCAATATCTCAAGATATCATTGATTGCCACAGTGGGGCTGAGGTGTGTGGATGTGTGGGTGTGGGTGTGTGTTGGTGAGGAGCTGCCTCTGGCATCTGGTGGACAGAGGCTAGGGATGCTGTGAAACATCTTAAAAATGCATAGGACAACTTCCTATAGCAGGATTATCCAGCCTGGAATGTCAGTAGTTCCAAAATTGAGAGACCCTGATTCATAATAACTGAATTCCTTTCCTGAAAAAGACAAAATATATTACTTTGTTTTAAGCTAGTAGCGTGGAGAAAAGTGTGAGCTTTATTTTTATTGTTTTCCACACTGATACTCACTTTTTCCTTCTGGCGTTGTATAATCTGTAAGTGCTAGAGTTGACAAGGGAGGGAAGTTCATGGGATATCCACCCACACTTTGAAATGTAAACTTGTTGTTGTATTAGAGTCTCTATCTTGGTCAGGTATTTTTGAAATCAACCCAGTAGAGCCATAGACAGTTGTTTTTGGATAAACGTAGAAATTGACCCTTCTGGTGTTAAAGCTTGAAACTTGTACTTATTTGAGTTTCTTCCTCAGGAAAGGACCTTCAGGCCTCTCAAAAAAGGTATCCAAGAACTGAAAATTACCAGATCACTTCACCAGATGCCTCTTTGCCCCTCCCTAGTTATTGCTTTTTTGCAAATTATTACATTTCTTCCCTGCTATATAAAACCCTAGTTTTAGTCAGTCAGGGAGATAGATTTGAGATTGAGCTTCATCTCCCCAGCTATAGCACCCAATTAAAGCCTTCTTCCTAGGCAAAACTTGTTGTTTCAGTGATTAGCTTTCCAGGCGGCCAGCAGTAGGACCTAGACTGGACCCTTGGTATTTTGGTAACATTTTAGTCAAGATGAACATTTGAGTGGATTTTTATAAAAATGTGCCTATATACAGTTTAGGAAAGTTACAGTAACACAAGTTAAATGTTTAAGTGGATTATTTAAAAAATTATACGTAAGAGCTGTGCCTGCTTTGACGTGAATAAACATCTTTAAAAATGGAAACAAAATACCTTTACAACTAAAAAAAATTGTTAAAATTTCGGTAAGAGGGAAAGTAGGAGCTGAGAGTTCAGGTAGAAGGAACAGTAAGAAAGCCATGTTACTGTTTATTAAGATATGGATGGCACTACCTTATTTTTCAACCAGTAAAACACAGCCTACAGATAAGATCATCTTGGTTAGTGGATAAAAGTGTGCTGTAAATTGACATTGAACTTTAGCTTGCCCTCAGATCAACCAACAAGGACCTAAATAGATTCCTGAAGAAGAGCAGTCTCTTAATCCCAGGAAGTCAGAGTAAATTCTGTTTACTGCCGACAGGGAAAGTCTATTGAAATGAATACACTAGGGGAAACTAGATGCTAGATTTACCTTTTTTTTCCCCCCTCATGTTAACCCTGACTTAAAAGGTTTTCTCCAGCCTCTTCTAGAATGGTAAAAACCTTTGGATTATTTTAGCAGCTCAGTGATGACATTTCAGGCTGGCTACTTCCTTTTGGTTGCTAGGCACTTCGCCTTTCTCACAACAGAGGCTGTAAAGTGCTACTGCTGTTGCTGTTGCCCCTAGTGTTTGCCACACATACCTGTTTAGCTCCTGGTGAAATGATGACATTGATGATTCTTTCTCCTGGAAAACCTTTCATCACAGAGATTCATCTCAGGTTGTATTTTGAGCAAGCTGAAAAAGCCTGCTTAACTGTTAATTTGGGATCCAAATATCTTTTTGATTTGTTGATTAATTTTCCACCCATTTCCTTTTCAAGCTGAACACTGAACAGGTTTGCCTCTATCTTGTCACCAGAGGATTTTCCTCCCTTCTTTTCATCCTTGCTGTGATCTATGCAAATAGCTACTGGCCAAAGAAGAGCATAGCAGAGGGGGAGGTCTCCAAATCTGAGCTTTGATAAATTCTGGAAATGAGGGGATTGTTTTGTCTGGAAAAAGCGTACATTTGTATTCTCTAGCTATGAAATAATGCCTTGACTGTTGTTACTTTTTATTAAAATAACAGGGAGATTTATAGAAACCATAAAAGTAGTTTGATCACAGTCCTAAAATCCTCACAGTTTTGTCTTTTTCTATAGAGCTTTATTAAAGAGATGAAGCAGATCTGATCTAGTGTGAATGACAAGTTTTATCCAACCTCTCTGCTTCGTTATTAGCTGTAGTTTGTATCTTTCTTCAGTATTTGAACAGACAATACAAATTAAAATACGACTTTGCTTACTGAATTTTTGAAATAAAACTATAAAATAACAATTATCTAGGAGAACTGTATTCATTCTGTGTAGGTGAGTTGTAATATAGCAATGAAGTGTATTTGTTGGGGATGAGCAAGGAATTAAGAGATACTAGAAGAAAGCTCTTTTAAATGAAATTTAGAAGGAAATCTCTGTGTATATATGTGTAATTTTGTGTTTTAAGATATCAGTAGCAAATTGTTGCAGAATTATTCTTGTCTCTTAAGACTTTCTGTGTTACTTAGAGTTGGTGTGAGTCAAATGTAGAATATTGGTATGTGGTATCATAATTGGGAATACTTGTTTTACAGATGATCTCCGCAGGACTTATTTTAGCCCTTATACCAGGCTGAGTTGCCCCTTCCCTTATCTAAGCTTACTGAAAAGATACACAGACCTCAGGGTTAATTAGATGGGTTCAGGTTCTGCAGTTACTTCTTCCTGTCTGTGGTAAATTGCTTTTTTTTTTTGGTGGGGGGAGGGGCAGGACATCATTAAAATAGTGTTTATTTGAGTAAACACAATCTGAATTCTTAATAGGTGATTTATAGTTGACCTTGTGGAATATATTTTATTGATATGGGAATTACTCTATGCTGAATTACCTTTTAGTAATGGGCCTAGCTAGAAAGGCTGTACCAATCTAAATTATGGAACTGTATTAAATATTCTGTTACAGAAATGGCTACCCAATTACTGAGATAAATAAGCAGGTCAGAGACAACAAATGAGAAACTTCATACAGTCTTGTGCTTGGCAGCAAGGCAGCCTACGTCCGTTTTATTTATGCAATTGCTGCCACTTTCTTTTCTATTTCTTCTATTTCTCTTTTTGCCCCAGAGCATATAACAATAGTTTTACATATGATTTAACACTTTCTGGGCTTAGGGTAGGATCAGAAAAGGAAGCCAGCCTAGCACAAAGCACTGTAGTCTAGAGGCTTGAACTTTCAGTAAGAAGATTAAATGGGACTAGTTTTAGAAGAGTTGTTCTTAGAATAAATAGCTATGTAAATAAATATATATACTTATGATACTCTAGTCTCTTTGTTTTCATTTGTGTTGCCTCAGTGTTATTTTTCTTTCAGGAAATATCCACAACATCCATTGATGTTGGAACACGAGATTGTGCAAGTGTTCTTTACATCCTGTGGCTCCTGTTTTATGGAGATATAGAATCATGACTTGGGGAAAAAGTAGCTACATGTTATTTGTAGACTAAAAGAAAACAAAACAGCGCTGTCAAGATTGTGTTAAGCAGTAACTCATATTTACCTCTATGGGAAATAAATTAGTATAAATCTTTTGGGAAGCCTTTGAACAATGAAATGTTTGTGTCTTTTGATCTATTAATTTTGCTTTTGAGAATGTATTGTAAAGAAATAATAAATATGGGAAAAGCTTTATGGATAGTGGAGTTTATCATGGAACTATTTGTAATAGAAAAAATGGGAAATTAAATGACCAACTATAAGGAAATGGTCAAGGAAATCCCAATCAACCAGCTGTTGTATAGCCATTAAGAATGTTTACTAGGAGGATAAAACAACATGAAAGATTCCTTTGATATAACATTCAGCGGTGGAAAAGGTGGGGTAGAACATCTTTTATTTAATACGATTACAAATTGATAAAATATACCTATGCTTGGTAAAAAAATAAGCATATTAAAGGATGGGTAGTGATTGTGTTTGGGTGGCGAAACTATGATTCATTTTCTTTTATAGCAGTTTCAGATTTTTTTCAGATGATTGTGTTCTGTTTTCATAGTGTGCAGGAGAAGTGTCACTTTCCTACCTTCATAAAAGTATTATTTTCCTTACAGCATTAAAGGGCAGTATTTAAAGTCAGTTTGCAAGCAGTGGAATAAGATTTTTGTGAAGAAACCTTGTGCAGCATGGATTCTCTACCAGACGAATTTTTTGTGAGGTAAGGCAACAGTCCCCAACCTTTTTGGCACCAGGGACTGGTTTCGTGGAAAACAGTTTTTCCATGGATGGTAGGTGTATGGGGAATGGTTTTGGGATGAAACTGTTCCACTTCAGATCATCAGGCATTAGATTCTCATAAGGAGTGGGCAACTTAGATCCTTCACGTGGGCAGTTCACAATAGTTTGCATTCCTTTGAGAATCTAATGCTGCTGCTGATCTGACAGAAGATGGAGCTCAGGTGGTAATGCTTACCCACTGCCTCCTCCTTGCTGTGCAGCACAGTTCTTAACAGACCATGTACCTGTACTTGTCCGTGGCCTAGGGGCTGGGGACCCCAGAGGTAAAGGATAGATTGACAGAAACCAGCTGCATTTGTTGTATTCCAAAAGACATAATGTTTGTTTTTTCCACGTAACCTTGGGAAGCTAGTATGAATGGGAAACCCTTATGCTTCAAGACATTTCAGCAAGTTTGGTTAGTGGGTGATGTAGACTGGGTGAAATCTAATTTTACAAAAGTTCACTAGGGATTACATTCTCACTGAAGAGCTAAGAATTGAAAAATATGCCATACCTTACTGTTCAGTCATTCTCACGAAAATGTTGTATCATTTAACAAGTGCTTACATAGACTTACTATGTCAGCATTGTTTTTAATGCTTTTATGTTATGTTTTACTCATAAACCTCATAACAACTGTATGAAGTGAGTGCTTTTATTATCCCCATTTTCTAAAGAGTAATTTAAGCGTGATGCAGAAGACCCTACTGAATGATTCAGTGGGCCAAGGCCATAATGACATTCTCTTTTCTCCAAGCAGGGTAAGTTCAGCCCACCTCTACCTCATATAATACTAAACAGGGTTGTATTGGAGATCTCCCTCCAGGCTTGAACTGTCTCCTATAATAAGCAGTGTGACCTATTAATTTATTTTACAAAAGCATTTACTGATTCCTTGGTGCTTAGGGAATAAAGACTAAGACAATATTTGTGTACCTAGAGATAGCTTATAATATAGTGGCAAGATATATAAAAAGTAATTATATCTTTAGGCAAATTATATAACTATTAGAGATTCTGTGGCTGTCTATAGGAAGAAAAAATAATTATTGACTGGTGATTGAGTTTCCACAAAGTAACATTTGAACTGATCTTTAAAAAATGAGAAGCATTGTAATGGGTTTACAAGCAAGGGAGGACAAAAGGTCATTTGGCTGAGGTGAGGAAATAGCGAGAAAAAGTACTTAAGAAAAATTCTTGGGGTGTATTTTGACTATGTTGCTAGAGATTTTGGCTTTATTTGTACAGAGGAGGAGGTGAGGGTAAGTTGGAGTTACACATCAAAATTTATAATGGAGCCCATAGAGAATATAGCAGCCCACATGACACTTTTGATTTAGAAGACATGAAGTAGGTTTTGGGCATCTGGATGTTTCAACAGCTTCACAGTTGATTTTAATATGCGTCTGGGATTGAGAAGTATTGGGTTAAGGAGGGAATGATCATGAAATGGAGTTTGCTGGTAGAATATACACTTTAGAACATTTTATACTCTTTCTCAAACCTTGAAAGACTTCAGAATACTGCTGCAGTATTTTTCATTCCTTGATAACACAAAGATATAACTTGTGTTTTGCTTTATTTTTTGTAGGGCAAGTGGGACTTGCAAGTGGAGGAAAAGACAGTTAATAGGTTTCTTTTTACCATGGCACCTTAAAGAGCACTGAGAATCATATTGTGAAATGTTTGCATGTGTGTATCTCCTTTTGTAGAAACTTTCACTAGAAGTTTGAAAACGGATAATACCATTTTATATATCCATCCCAGTTTACCCCAACAAAATCAATTAGCATATAGTAGATGATAAATGGTTGTCTGTCAAATGAATACATAAATGTAAAGTCAAATAGAGAATATAAAGTACAGTTCTGAATAAATCAGTCAATATAAATTTCTCAGTGTTCTCTCTGCTGGTGTTCAGAATTAACATAGAATAAATCATATATGACCCTATATTACGGTTCCTTTATTATGGTTCCTATACAATGGTTCTGGTATGCAGGCAAAAGCAATACTACAAATAAAATTTTCAGTTCGGTATATAATACTGCAGTATGTTCACATTTTGAGCTAAGGTTAAAAGCAAAACCTGTCAAGTGATCCCTTATTACCCAAATAGTTAATAGTTTCTAAATATGATATTTTTCCTCAGTTAAAAATATTTTGGAAAACTGGACAATTGTAAGTTTAGGAACCCCAAACAAAAAATAAAATGATCTATTTAAAATAGATCTCTCCCTAACCTGTAATATCTTCATAAACACACAAAACATCAACCTTTTTAAGACCTTTTTTTCCTTTACCTTGAAACAGTGCTATAAGGTTTTTTTCCCATTATTTTGGTCTACTGCATATCTATTAAGGATGCAGTGTTTTTCATAATAGGCTTGTTGTTTTCTCTACCACCATCCAGTAAGGGCATGGCCAATTTGTCTTCTTTAACTTGAGTCTCTAAAGAGATATGGCACCTACCACCATTACCAGTCTTTGGTGCACTTTGGTTACACTTTCAGACAATAATTCAATTTTTAAGATTCTTTACTACTACAATTTGTGTTCTTTGTGAGAAGATGCTCTTAATATACCTATTTTCATTTAAAATAGGCATCCTGCTGTGGAGGATCAGAGGAAGGAAGAAACTGAGAATAAGCAAGAAAAATCATCTGGTCAACTGGTAAGAGAAAGTTTAATTTTCATTAACTTTTAGTTAATTGGTAATAACCAATTATATATGCAAATGCAGTGATACATCTAGTCACTTTAATTACGTGTTAAAATTTTTTGAGTGAGTCAACTTTCCTACCTTCATCAGTAAAATGGTCACAGTTAAATCTTGTTTTGATGATTGATACTTATCTCAAGGTTGTCATTCTAAATACCATTCCTCACCATAACTAAAAGCTAGTTAAAAAATTGAATGGAATCATCCAGAAATAGCCCAACAATCAATTTTAAGAAATCCCTCATTTGTTTTTTGAAGGGAAAATGAAAGCAAAACAAAACCTATACACATATAAAGAAAACACACATACACACATACAGAATTTCATTTGGTAAGAAGTTTGAGTCATTTCTGAAGTTAAGTTTATTCTTTATTTTTGTTATGTTTATGGTGAGAGCTTCTAGGTCTAAATGAAAGAGAATAATTCTGAATTATACATAAAAGGCTTTTATTACCAGTGATATGCTTTTATGGTAGTTAAAACTAGTTGTGTGAACATCATATGTTCATATATTTTGTGAAAGACTGATGAAGAGATATTTGTTTGTTAGGTTCTCGTTAGTATAATTTTACCTTCCACATAGTTTTGTATAATGATTGATGTCCACTTGTTAATAAGTGTATTAGTCTGTTCTCATACTGCTATAAAGAACTACCTGAGACTAGGTAATTTATGAAGAAAAAAGGTTTAATTGAATCACAGTTTCTTAGGCTGGACAGGAGGTGGCATGGCTGGGTAGTCCTCAAGAAACTTACAGTCATGGGAGAAGGCAAAGGGGAAGCAAGCATGCCTTCACATGGTGGCAAGAGAGAAAGAGACCAAAGGGGAAGGTGCCACACACTTTTAAACAACCAGATCTTGTGGGAACTCTGTCATGCGACAGCACCAGGGAGATGATGCTAAACTATTAGAAACCACCCCCATGATCCAGTCACCTCCTACCAGGTCCCTCCTCCACTACTAAGAATTACAATTCAACATGAGACTTGGGTAGGAACATGTTTGTAGGAAAGTTTGCAGAGGTTATCCTGTAACTTAGGAGGGGAAAATATATAAACATAAAATAACCATGGTATTCACCTGCATGAGGTTATCACTGTAAAAAATGCTGCAGAGGAAGTATGCTATATGCACATGTATGTAGGGTTGTACAGTTGAGCAAAGGCAAGAATCAGGGGACTCGATCCAGAAAAGACATTCTAGATACAGAATCAGGAATACAAAAAGCAAGGAAGGTGGACACTTTGACCTGAATTTTGTTTAGATATTTAATCAATTTTGCCAAAATGGATTAAGCATCAAATATTTTGACAACTAACTTAAATTAAAAATATGGACCACGCGTGGTGGCTCATGCCTGTAATCTCAGCACTTTGGGAGGCTAATGTGGGCGGATTTATTGCTTAAGCTCAAGAGTTTGAGACCAGCCTTTACAATATGGCAAAACATTGTCTCTGCTAAAGATACCAAAATTAGCCGGATATGATGGTTTGTGCCTGTATTTCCAGCTATTTGAGGGGCTAAGGTGGGAGGATCACTTGTGCTTGGGAGGTCAAGGCTGCAGTGAGCTGTGTTCATACCACTGCACTCCAGCCTAGGTGACAAAGCAAGACCCTGTAGGCATGACACTTATAATATTTCCTGTTGAAAAATTTTTATTCATACTATAATCTTACCTGTGTATAAATTTGTTAATTAGTATCAGATGATTCTACAGGTACTTTTGACTAGAATTGACCTTTAGTTGAAATTATATGCACGACTGATATTGGTCATTCTTTATAAGGGGTTTTTCTAGTTACTTGGTAGAATTTTTTTTTTAACTTTTTGAAAAATTTCAAACCTGTAGAAAGATTGCAAGAATAATAAAATGAATAGTAGTACAATGAACATCCTTCATAGAGAGTTAGTAAACTGTCAACGTTTTTCTACATACATAATCTTAAGAAATGCTATGAAATCTAAAGTATATTTACTGAATATAGATGGGGATGGAGGAATCTTAATTTAGCACTCAAACCCATTTTTTACAACAGTAACCTCATACAGGTGAATACCGAATACCATAGTTATTTTACGTTTATATATTTTCCCCTCTAAGTTACTGGATAATCTCTGCAAACTCTTTTCCTTGTGGCAATTAACTAGGGAAAAGAAGGGCAAAACGCCATCATTGAGATTAGGCAGATAGTCCTGCAGTGGACTTTATTGGTTTCTAGTTACTTTCCTGTGTGGCCCCAGGTCTGTTAGAGAACTGAAAGTGAGTTGCCCATACAAGGGCATTTTCAGCATCTCAAGCTCTATGGGGCGTCTGCAATAAGAAGTTCTTATTTTTGGAGATCAACAGCAATATGATTTATAGTCCTAGAATTTCCACAGAGTGTAAGAACTCTGGTTTCTTGTTAAGGTTAGAAGGAAAGCCATCATCCATCTGTTCTAGGCCATTTATCCATCTCTGTTGTCCACTAGTTCTTCACAACTAATGTTAATAGATATTCCAACAGGACTTGATAGTGTAGTTATCAATTAATAATTACTATTGCCTTATTCTGTAAGAATAAATTCCTGAAGATTATTACTATTTATACAGCTCTGACTAAATTGAGATGTTGAGTCATTCTACTTTACTACTTTGTTTACAGTTTAAACTGTTACAACTATTCGTTTTCAAATTGCTGTGTGTTTAATAGCTGAAGTATCAGTCATATAATGTAAAAAGCACATTTAGATATATTTTCATGTTACAGAGAATAATATATGTAATATTTTAAGTTCCTAGAGAACAGAGAACATATATTATTCTTCCTTAGATTTTTTTGTAGTTTTGTCATAGAAGCTAGGAGAACAAGGGAAAATGAGCTTTGTTCCTTTTTTAATGCTTTGGCTGATTTTAGAATTAGAGTGAATGAGAATATGCATAATTGTGTAAATTTTAATCAATAATGTCTTCTAGGACAAACAGGAAAAGGACATAGCTACTGATCTTGTTCCTGTTAACTTACTATTAGAAGTGAAAAAGTTACTAAATGCAGTTAATACTCTACCAAAAGGTGTGGTTCCTCACATTAAGAAGTTCTTACAAGAAGATTTTTCCTTCCAAACTATGCAGGTAACATCTTAAGTTGTTATTTGGGACAGAAGTGCAGCTGTCTGTATATGAATTTTTTAATTGAAATTATTTTTAAACCACAGTGTAGCCAAGGTCTTGAAAAAATCTCCATCTTACTTCTTGTAAAGGACTTTGTTGTCAGCCTTGACTATAGACTTTTAAAAAATTGAACAAATAGAGTCATTTGGTGCTAGCCTTTTAAGAATAATGGTAGGAATGTGGGTTGGTAGCTTGGAAGCTGTTGACTACAAGGTCTAGTGTTTATTTCAGTCCTACTATTAACCTGTAACATGCCACTCTGGGACAGAGGACTGCTTTTGGTCTCCTAACTCATAAAATGTTAACGCATTGGGCCAGACACCGTGGCTCACGTCTCTAATCCCAGCACTTTGGGAGACCGAGGTGGGTGGATCACTGAGGTCAGGAGTTTGAGACCAGCCTGGCCAACATGGTGAAACTTGTTCTCTACTAAAAATGCAAAAATCAGCCGGGCATGGTGGCACATGCCTGTGGTCCCAGCTACTTGGGAGGCTGAAGCAGGAGAATCGCTTTAACTCAGGAAGTGGAGGTACACTGAGCCAAGATCATGCCACTGCACTTCTGCCTGGGAGACAGAGCAAGACTCTGTCTCAAAAAAAAAAAAGTTAACACATTTGTAAACAATGCGTTTTTAAAAAATCATATGGAGAGTTTTGGAGTTATTTGTATAATAAATATTCTGGAAGCTATATTGTAGATTTCAGTCTTGAAAGTCGTTTTTCTGAATAATTTGTGGTAACTTTCAATATAAGAAGGATACCATTTCTTAAATTAATGGAGTGTTCTGAAGTTAAAGAAAATTATATACTCTTTTCTTTGTGGCAATTAACTAGGGAAGAGAAGGATAAAGCACTGTAGTTGTCTTGAGAAGGCTACATTTGTCTTTTTATGAAGGAATATATGGTTATTTCTATGAAACACATTAATACTATACTATTATTAAAAATTCAAACAAACTGAAGCTATTCATAAGACTTTATGCACAATTATAATCTTAACTGAAATAATTTACCACAGTATAAGTGAATTCTGGCTAGAAATTGATAGAATAATGCCACCATTTCCCTCTTATCTTTTGGAAATCACTTAGAAACAGTAAGACGGAAATCAGTAGCCTTCAGATATGCAAAAAATAGCAACTAGAAGGTAAAAATAGAAGAATAGTACAGGCATCTTTTGGTATCTGTGGGAGGTTAGTTCCAGGACACCCCCAGTACAAAAATCCAAGGATGCCCAAGTCTCTCATATAAAATGACATAGTATTTGCATACAACCTGTACACATTCTCCCGTATACGTTACATCATCTCTGGATTACGTCTAGGTATTGCATACCTAATACAGTGTAAATGCTATGTAAATAGTTGTTATACTGTATTGTCTTTTCAATTTTTTTAAATTATTGTATTCTTGCTATTTATTTATTTATCAAATATTTTCAGTCCATGGTGGGTTGAATCCATGGAAGCAAAACCTGTGGATATGGAGGGCGAACTGTACTTATTTATAATGATAACAAAAGTAAAATACTTAAGAAATGTACAAGACAAACTGGTATTTCTTTAAGCTTGTTCTAAACCACTTACATGAGAATATCTGACCCCTGTACCAGTCCTAAAGAATCAAAATCTCTGGGGATAGATCTTCGAATTTGCATTTTAGTAAGTACCCAAGCACTGATTGTACTCACATTAAATTTAGAAATCAATACTCCATATTAAAACACTAAGTAAAACTCTCTAAAACTCTATTAAGGGTAAGAAATGAGGACCTGAATGGAATAGTACATGTAGGAAGACACAGTATGTTAAAGCTGTCAATTTTCTATACATTAAAATCCATAAATATTGCAGGATTCCACTAAAATAATAGGATTTTTTTGGTTAGTGTCACTAAATGCTAAGTCTAAAGTTTACATGGGAAATAAGAGGAAAAATAGCCAAGAAAATTATTTAAGAAAAGTGTAAAGGAATAGGGCTGGGAATTTGCCCATTTAAAAGATTAAAAGTTATTATGAAGCTCTAATAACGAAAAGATTGTGTTACTTGTTTTTTATACCTCAGACATATCTGGAAAATAGAAGATAAGTTCCAGAAGTAGGATCAAATATATACAGAACCTTTATGAATGATAATATGATAAAAATAGACAATATTAAAGGAAAAAGACAAGTCAATCTCAGTGGGATATTTTAACATACTTCTCCTAATAACTGATATAACATGGACACAAAATTAGTAGACCTATAGCAGACTTGCTCTAATTGAGACATACATGTATAAACATTGCACCAGATAGTGGCAGAGTATGCATTGTTTTTAAATGCACACAGAACATTTACAAAAATTGACCATATACTAGGTCACAAAGCAAGCCCCATCAGATTTCAAAGTCTCAAAACATACAGAGTATGTTCTCTAACTACTGTTCAGTTATTCTAGAAATCAATAAAAGAGATAATCTAGAAACCTGTATGTTCATAAGGTAAGATATATACCTCTAATCTAGGTAACCAATTGGTCAAAGAAGAAATCAATAGAAGTTAAATACATTTTTGAACTGAATAAAAATATATATCAAATCCTGTGTTATTAGATAAAGCTGTGCTTCAAGGAGAATTTGTAGCTTGAGATGTAAATATCAGAAAAAGCAAGATTGAATATCTTAAGCATGACATTCAAGAAGTTAATGGAAGAACAGCAAATTAAAAGCACTTGAAGTAATAAGGATAGTTAAAATCTAAAGCATAAAATAGAAAGGATCAATAAATCCCAAACTTGCTTTTATAGAAAGACCAATAAAATTGACAAATGCATAATAAGTATGTCGAAAAAAGAAAGCAAAAATATCCAAAATCATGAATGAACATGAAAACATAAATACAAATACTGTAGTCATTGAAGATAATAGAGATAATTCTACTACTTGGAGTAGCTACCTGGTTTGTCTCATAGCAAACTTCCTCTGTGAAGAACTGGGAAAACTGGACAAATTTTTTTCTAGTAATTCTTATTTTTGCTTTTCTAGTAAATTATTTAATTCAACCTGGGATAGAGATGATTCCAACCTCTACTTAGTTCTTTGAGGAAGGGTCAGTTTCTCTATCTTTTGTAGCAGATTCTGTCAGTGCCCTTCCCATACCAATTGGACCCTACCTATAGTTTTAGTATGTTCTGGACAGTTCTAGTTTTCCATATCTGTATCTGTATGCCTCAGGGCCTTTTTTTCTAGAACAGGAGAAAGCTACTTCTCCTGTTTAGAAGACCCAAGGAATTAATATTCCCCCATCACCACAGAAAGCACTCAATCAGTAGGTCTTGGGAGTTATCATATAAATATCCCAGTTGCCTCTTCCCTTGAGTTGGTTAATACTGAGGTTTGTATTTTTGAGTTTTCTAAAATTTCCTGGTTGTAATAACTGCAGTGGCCCACCATGGGTAACTAGCATAATAACACATCTTTTAATTAAAACCTACTTTTCCTTCACTTTATTACTTCTCTACTTTCCTACCATTGTCTCTGTACCTCTCAAATAAACTATTTCCATTGAAATCCTTGAATTACGGTCTGCTTCTGTTGGAACCAAAACAGGGCCTCAATCAAAAGAATGGGCTGTTTACCGGGGCTGCTCCTCCTTGTAGACCATGTGCTCCAATATTCCACCAAACCTTGCAAATCTGCTGAAGTTGTGCCACAACTGAATATGGCAGTTACTTTAATGAGAAAAGTAGCTTAAAAGTCAGGTCTCCAGAGATTGCCTTTCAGAGGTTTTTATTTTCATTGTCTTAGTAGTTTTCCATTGTTTTCAGATAATTAGTTTTTATATGCCGTCCGGGTGTTTTAGTTATTCTCATTGGGGAGACTGATCTGAAACCACCTAGGCTGTTTGACAGAGGTGGAACTTCGGTATTATGTTTTATGTTTCTATTCAAATTCAAGAGATATTGTTTGAGCTTGGAATGTAGGTGAAATTCTTGGCTAGAAATGTAAATTTGGAAACTATCAGTGTGTAGACACTATTTAAAATTGTGATAGAGGGTTACTTTACCTAGAAAACATGTATTGATAGAGAAGAGGCACATTAAATTGATTGCTAGGGAGACTGAAATAAAGTATCTAGTCAGCTAGGAAATAAACAGGAAAATGTTGTATATGGAAACCAAGTTATGGAAGTGCAGATTAAATTTTCCTTGCAGATTATACATTATTAAACAGATTACATAATTTAAACCAAGCACTTGAGGGTAGAAAACATTAGGGAATGGACACAAAGACATAGTCCTGCCTTCCATTTCAACCGTGTAAATAAACTATAGTACATGATAAAGCTTGCATTAGCTCAGTTGCAATCAGATTGTAGCATAAAATGGTTTACCCTCGTATTGGTATTAATGCCAGCATTCCTGTTTACCACAGGTTCAGGGCTGGAAGATTTTAGCTATGTCACACAATAGAAGGTGTGAGAGTGAAGTGGGATTACCCCTTTCCTCTGAAGTAGGTGTGAATGTTGCCAACCCCTTGGCAGGTATAGGAATACCTTTTTTAAAAAATGTTTTAAAGAGGCTGGGCGCAGTGGCTCACGCCTGTAATCCCTGCACTTTGGGAAGCCGAGGCAGGCAGATCACGAGGTCAGGAGACCAAGGCCATCCTGGCTAACATGGTGAAACCTCGTCTCTACTAAAAATACAAAAAATTAGTCGGGCGTGGTGGTGGGCGCCTGTAGTCCCAGCTACTCAGGAGGCTGAGGCAGGAGAATGGTGTGAACGCAGGAGGCAGAGCTTGCAGTGAGCTGAGATTGTGCCAGTGCACTCCAGCCTGGGCGACAGAGCGAGACTCCATCTCAAAAATCAATAAATACATAAATACATAAAATTTAAAATTGTTTTAAGGAAATAGTTACAAATGACATTCATCAGACTACTTAAAAACAAATATGAGAACGTTGTATCTGGTTGGTATGGATTTTTTTTTTTTAAAAAAACCATCTTCATCTCTATTTTTAAAATTTTCTCCAATGAGCATGAATTATTTGTATCATGTACACATATGTAGATGTTTGTTCAGACTTACAGACATTTTTAACTGAATAATTTTCCACAGAGAGAAGTTGCAGCTAACAGCCAGAATGGTGAGGAAATTGTTCCTGCTTTGACTTTACGTTTCTTGATTACGCAACTAGAAGCAGCACTTAGGAACATTCAAGCTGCCAATTATACGGTAAGTGTTTTCTTTTTGAAAATTTGATATAATGGACTTGATCAACGTTTCTCAGTGAGAAAACAGCCAATGCATGCTTATTTTAAGGTGTGGGCCAATTTTTAATTTTCTCTTTTACCTCTAGAAAAGGGTATGTATAAATTGATTCCTTCCTGTGTCTTGTACTTTCTTATATGACTTTTGGATAACTTATATGTCTTGTACTTTCTTATGTGACTGGCTCGGTAATATTCTATTCTAGTCTCCTTCCCTACCACAAAATTGTGCATCTTAAGAGAAACTTGAACTAATAGAAATGGGCTTTCCCAATTAGAAATGGAGAATCATAAAGTTAAACAAATAAGCCAAATATAGAAGGACAAATACTGCATGATGTCGTTTGAATGTGGAATCTAGGTGTTGAACTCACAGAAGCAGAGAGTACAATGGTGGCTAGGGGTAAGGGGTCAGGAGTACAGACTGAAGAGATGTTGATCAAAAGATACAAAATTTCAGTTAGTTGTGAGGAATAAGTTCAAGAGATCTGTTGTACAACATAGTGACTATAGTTAATAACAATGTATTATAATCCTGAAAATTGCTTAGAGTAGATTTTAAGTATTTTCACCACAAAAATGGTAAATATGTGAGGTTATACTTATGTTAATTAACTTGAGTTAGTCATTTCACAATGTGTACATATTTTATAATGTCATGTGTATGATAAATATATACAATTTTTATTTGTCAATTTAAAAAGAAAAAAGAATTCTGTCTTTTTTAACCATACTTAATCAGTTTCTCTTTCTTCTGAGATTTCTATATCTGTAAAAGTCGGAATTTCTATTAGAGATAAAATTAACAAAATGTATTTATGTGTTTGAGATCAAATGATACTTCAGAAATAAATAGGGTTATCTTCAAAACAGGACTACCCAGACACCAAAAAAAGGAGCCTAAGACATTAACTCCCATATTATAATGATGTACAAAGAGATGGAAAAATAATTCTTATTTAGGACTCTGGAGATTAGGGTTCTTACAGGGTGAGTTACACCATTCAGAGGGAGATTCTAGTTGGACTCCAATGAGGAAACAAAGAAAATGAGGGGTTTGCATCTTGTAATCCTGAGAACTTTGGGGATATGGCAGACCTGCTGTTTCTCCCACTGACTAGATTGTCAGTCAGTGAAACAAATCAATGTGAAATCAGCCTTAACAGGTACCCATTGCTTAGCCTTCTTTACTTAGACATTACTTCAAAGATGAGTCTTAGACTAGGAAATGGAAGAGTTTCTCCCTTCGTAGCTCTTGGTAGTACTTGTGAACAGAAGTGGCATTGTCATGATCAAAGCAGTCTATTGCTGTTTCTAAATTACTCTGTCTGTCCTTCAAGGCCACCAAAAAGGGATAAGACAACCTTGTAGGAGGCAAGAGTGGATTATGTATTATGGGGGTGCAGTTGCCAATTGCATCTCTATATTAATTTTGTTCTAGTTCTTGGAATAATCTTTGCTAATGAGGAGAAGTTAGGAGAAAAGGATAGGGGCTTTAAGTTAAAAATGTACAACTTGCATCTGTAAATTCCAGAGATTTTCCTCCTCTAATTATAGCATTACCACAATTCTGTATCTTATCTTGTTCTTAGAAATGTTTTATTCAGAATTATATTAGCCAGTCTCTGTTGTGTTATTCATGAAGCTGTTTTCTTTTAAGTACAAAATAATTGCTCACATTTATTTAGTGTTTGCTGTATGACAGCCACTGTTCTAAGCGCTTTGTAAAAATTAGCGCTTTTACTGTTCCTGAGTACCCCATCTTAGCCCACAGAGGTTAAATAACTTGCTAACTTGACCAGGTAGTAAATAGTGGAGTCAGGATGCAGTCCTTGGCTCTAGATTCTGTGGTCTGAACTACAACATTTTACTGCCTCTTCAAAGATGGGAATTTTAAGGTGGGAACCACTTAGATGTTATGGGGAGTTTATATTAAAAGACTCACTTAGTCCATCAAGAACAAACACACATGTCTATCTCCACTGAGATCAGTTTGAAGCCAAATTTCTAATCACAGTCAGTTATCTCCTCATCGAATACTGTTGGTCATTAGAAGCATGCAAGGTGAGAGTATACAGTTAGATCAGTATAAACAGAAAGCTTATGGGCCGGGCGCGGTGGCTCATGCCTGTAATCCCAGCACTTTGGGAGGCAGAGGCAGGCGGATCATGATGTCAGGAGTTTGAGACCAGACTGACCAAGGTGGTGAAACCCCGTCTCTACTAAAAATACAAAAAATTAGCCAGGCGTGGTGGCATGTGCCTGTAATCCCATCTGCTCAGGAGGCTGAGGGAGGAGAATCGCTTGAACCCAGAAGGCAAAGGTTACAGAGAGCCAAGATTGCACCACTGCACTCCAGCCTAGGTGACAGAGTGAGACTCCATCTCAAAAAACAAACAAACAAACAAACAAAAAACAGAAAGCTTATATCCTGTGGATATTTATTATTCTATGTACCTAGAAAAATCTTGTTTATGGTATGGGGAAATCTTGATGAAAAAGGGTAATGTGACAAAAGATAGGGTTATAATCTTCAGTCAATATAGAGCTTAAGAGCAGAGGAGTCCAGGGTTCTCCAGAGAAACCAGACTAATTTTTGCTGTGTGTGTGTGTGTGTGTGTGTCTTTGTGTCTATGTGTCTGTGTGTGTGTTCTGTTTTATATATATAAAACATACATACAAATACTTTATACACATATACATATACATGATTATAAGGAATATATATGTGATTTATTATGAGGAATTGGCTCATGTGATTATAGAGGCTCAGCAAGTCCCATGATCTGCTTCTGTAATCTAGAGACCCAGGAACGCTTGTGGTATAACTCATCCCAGTTCTGAAGGCAGAGAACTAGGTATAAATCCAAGGATGAAGGCAGAAGTTGAGATGAGATGTCCCAGCTCCAGCAAGTAGGCAGGGAGCAAAAAGGGATGAATTCTTCCTTCCTCTACTTTTTGTTCTATGCAGGCCTTAATGGATTGGATGATGCCCACCTACATTGGAGAGGGCAACCTGTTATACCCAGTCTGCCATTTCAAAGGCAATTTTCATCTGGAAACACCCTCAGAGACACACCCAGAAACAATATTTAATCTGGGCATCCTGTGGCCAGTCAAGTTGACACATGAACTTAACCATCACAAATACAATGGACAGAGAGGTCTTGGTGTACCCCTCACACAATTTCCCTCAATAATTACATAATTACATTACTCCAGAACATATTAAAAAAAAAAACAGGAAATTGATGTTGGTTCATGGGGCTTTGTGTCTGGAGTCTCCAAGACCACCCTCATATTCAGAGATTTGCTAGAAGGACTGGACTCAGCATATGGTTATACTAATATCTAAGATTTATTACGGTGAGTGATAAGGATATATAGTGATCATATGGGGAAAAGACACAGGTGAAGTCTGAGGAAAGCCATCTACAGATTCCTCCATATTTTCTCCCTTCCTTGAGAAGCCACACAGCATATACGGCCACCTCCAGCAATGCAAATATGGCAACATCCACAATGTTTCTGCCCAGGGAAGCCCATAGGAGACTCAGTGATCAATATTTTTATTGGGCATTGGTCATCCAGGTACCTGCTGCCTGGCATGTATCAAAATTCCAGACTTCCAGAAGGAACTCCCAGGTGCTCAGCATAAATCACATTGTTTGCACAAATAGCCTAGACATAGCAAGGCACCTTTATCAGTTAGGGAACAAAGTTCCCAGACATCAGCAAAGATCAACTTTGCAAGCAGGCCTTAATAAGGATAACTGCCTCAGGCCAGCTCTGTTAACTTTTTAATGCCCAGACTTGTATAGTTCTGTACCATGTTATCAAATGTGTACATTTGTGTAACTACTACTGCAATCAAGATAAAAGAACTATTCCACCACCACAAAAATCTCTCTTATGACTTTTATGGTCACACCTACTTCTCTCCCTCTACAATTCACTGATCCCTAATCTATCTCATCTGAGTAATTTTGCATAGACCATTTTTATGTGAAGGAAATATCCACATGGTTTGATTTTTCAATGAAGAAGTGATAAACTTTATGTCCATACTATTTTGCAGAATTCATGTGGGAGAGTAAAGGATTTTGATTTAAAAGATCGTTGTTTTTTTGTTTTGTTTTGTTTTTGTTTTGAGATGGAGTCTCACTCTGTCACCCAGGCTGGAATGCAGTGGCACGATCTCGGCTCACTGCAGCCTTCGCCTCCTGGGTTCAAGTGATTCTCCTGCCTCAGCCTCCCGAGTAGCTGGGACTACAGCATGCCACCACACATGGCTAATTTTTTGTATTTTTAGTAGAGACAGGGTTTCACCGTGTTGGCCAGGATGGTCTCAATGTCCTGACCTTGTAATCTGCCCACCTCAGCCTCCCAAAGTGCTGGGATTACAGGCATGATCCACCGCACCTGGCCAGATCATTGTATTTTTAAAGGTGGATGGTAGCTACTTCAGTGTTCATTATATTATTATTTAATGTGTTCTTGATACCTAAGATATTACATATTAAAAGAGAGAGTGAAAGAGAGTTTTTGAAAGGTTTAATGTAACAAATTTTTATACTTCTTTTTTACCAGTTTTTTAAAATTTTTATTTTTAATTTTTGTGGGTACATAGGTGTACATTTTATGGGGTACGTGAGATACTTTGATGCAGGCGTACAATATGTAATAATCACATCAGGGTAAATGGGCTATCCATCACCTCAAGCATTTATCCTTTGTGTTACAACAGTCCATTTATACTCTTTTTTTTTTTGAGACGGAGTCTCGCTCTGCCACCCAGGCTGGAGTGCAGTGGCCGGATCTCAGCTCACTGCAAGCTCTGCCTCCTGGGTTTTACGCCATTCTCCTGCCTCAGTCTCCCGAGTAGTTGGGACTACAGGCGCCCGCCACGTCGCCCGGCTAGTTTTTTTTTGTATTTTTTAGTAGAGACGGGGTTTCACCATGTTAGCCAGGATGGTCTCGACCTCCTGACCTCGTGATCCGCCCGCCTCAGCCTCCCAAAGTGCTGGGATTACAGGCTTGAGCCACCGCGTCCGGCCTCTTTTTCTTATTTTAAAATGTACAACAAATTATTGTTGACTGTATAATCATTTCAATTGATGCTGAAAAAGTAGGGTTGGTATTTTTGTAGAGATAGTATCTCACCCTATTGCCCACTTAGGTGAAAATGGCTTATGTACAAAATATAGGCAATAAATGCTGGTGAGGATGTGGAGAAGAGAGAACCCTCTTACACTGTTGGTGGGAATGTAAATTAGTAAAACCATTATGGCAAGCAGTTTGGAGGTTCCTCAAAAAACTAAAAATAGACCTACCATGGGATCCAGCAACCACACTGCTGGGATATACCCAAAGAAAAGAAAATCAGTGTATCAAAGAAGTATTTGCATTCTCATGTTTATTGCAGTGCTGTTCACGGTAGCCAAGATTTGAAAGCAACATAAGTGTCCATCCAGATGAATAAATAACAAAAATATGGTACGTATACACAGGGGAGTACTATTCAGCCATAAAAAAGAACAAGATTCCCCCCAGCACTTTGAGAGACTGAGGTGGGAGGCGCACTTGAACCTGGGAGTTCAAGAGCAGCCTGGGCAATGAATTGTGTGAGACCCCATCTCTACAAAAAAAAAAAAAAATTAAAAGAATGAGATCCTGTCACTTGAAACAACATGGATGGAACTGAAGGTCATTGTGTGAAGTGAAATAAACCAGATAGAGAAAGACAAACTTTATATGTTCTCACTCATTTGTGGGAGCTAAAAATGAAAACAACTGAACTCATAAAAATAGGAGAAAAAAAATATACAGTAGAATGATGGTTACCAGACACTGGGAAGGGTAAGTGGGGGTTGGAGAGACTGTGGTGAATTATTTAGCATGTCAATTGCTTTTATAGACTCCAGAATTTCTACTTGATTTTTAAAAATTATTTTCAATCTCTTTGTTAAATTTATCTGATAGGATTCTGAATTCCTTTTCTCTGTTATCTTGAATTTCATTGAACTTCCTCAAAACAGCTGTTTTGAATTCTGTGTCTGAAAGGTCACATGCTTGTCTCTCTGGTATTGGCAACTGTTGCCTTTTTTAGTTTGGTAAAGTCATGTTTTCCTGGATGGTCTTTATGCTAATGGATGTCCATCGATGACTGGGCATTGGAGAGTTAGGTATTCATTCATTATAGTCTTCGCTGTACAGCCTTGTTTTGTACCTGTCCTTCTTGGGAAGACTTTCCAGGTATGCAAAGGGACTTGTGTATTGTGATCTAAGTCTTTGGTCACTGCTGCCATATCTACATTAGGGGACACTCTAAGCCCAGTAACCCTGTGGCTCTTGCATGTACCATCTTGGTAGTCTTGGGTGAGATCTGGAAGAACTCCATGGATTACCAGGCAGAGACTCTTGTTCTCTTCTCTTCCTTTACCCCAAACAAACAGCACTCTCTCTGTGCTGAGCTGCCTGGAGCTGGGGGAGGGGTGACACAAGCATTCTTGTGGCCACAACCACTGAGACTCCAAAACCAGCACAGTACTGGTTCTTGCTCAAACCCTGTGGTGACCACTGCCTTGCTACCACCTATATTGAGTCTCTCCTTTCTGAGCAGTGCATTTCTCTCTGGCCCAAGGCAAGTGCACAAGTGTCAGACCGGACTCAAAGTCTGGAAGTGGGAACCTCAGAAGCCCAGTTGGTGCTCTACCCCTTGTGGCTGAGCTGATACCCAAGCTGCAAGACAAAGCCCCCTTTACTTTTCCCTCTGCTTTTCTCAAGCGGAAAGGCGTCTCTCACCATGGCCACCACAGCTGGGAATGTGTTGGGTCACACCTGAAGCCAGCATAGCTCTGAGTCTCACCCAAGGCCCATGGCGTGTACTGCTACTACTGCTGATTATTCAGGGCCCAAGGGCTCTTTAGTCAGCGGGTAATGAACCCTGCCAGGATTGGGTTCTTACCTTCAAGGCAGTGGATTCTTTTCTGCCCCAGGATGTGTCTAGAAATATTGTATTGGAGCTAGAGCCTCAGGATTCTACTGTGGCTGAACCGATATTCAAGTGGCAAGGCAGAATCATCTTTACTGTTCTGTCTCCTCTGTTCAAGCAGAGGGAAGGTGTCTCTCCCAGACATGTGGGTTGTTTTCCCTTGAGTTGGAGGGCTGACATAAGCACTCCCTTGCCTACCCCATCTGGTATCTTACTAGGTTGCGTACACCACAAATCCACTGGCTCCAAGCCCAGCACAGCACCAGGATATGGCCAGGAACTGCAGTCCTTGTGGCCTAGACTGCCTTTTATTTAGGACCCCAGGGCACTTTGGCCCACACTGGCAGGGCTTGCTGGAACTCAGGCTCTGACTGCTGGGATGGGCGATTTGCCTATGGCTAACACTTGTCTAACATGCTACCTCCATGATCGCTGACTGAGTTCTGCTCAGTGTGGCTTTCTGATGTGACAGGGCAGCACTGAGTTCCAATGCAAAGTCCCACAGTCACTGTGCTTTCCTTCCCCCAAGTGCAGATTCTCTCTCCATGCCACATAGCTGTAGTCAGGGGATGGAGGAAGGGATGGTGTAGGCAACTTAAGACTGTCTTTCCTACCCTCTTCAGTGCCTCTTCCCTTAATATGATGTTCAAACCAGGTAATGTGATCACTCGCCTGATTTTTGTTTTTACAAAGGGGCTTTTCTGTGGTGTAGTTGTTCAGTGTGGTCTTCCTGTGTTGGGGACGATTGTTGGAGCTTCTATTTGGCCATCTTTGTTCCATATCCTTTCCTTTTATTAAATTTTAATGTTTTATTTTGAGATTATTGACTATCCTGTTTCTTCTTCCTGGGTCAAATTATCAAATATATCTAAAATATATTATAGTTATTATTAGATGACTGATAATGTTATGATAATTTTTACTTAATAATTGTTAATTAAGCTTAGGATATTTAATTAAGCTTGTTGTACTGAAAAGCAGCTTAGTCTAAATAACGAATTAACATACTTTTTTTTTCTTTTTAGGCACACCAGATTGATATTGGTTATTATTTGACATTACTGTTTTTGTATGGAGTAGCAGTCACTGAAAGAGGAAAGAAAGAGGTAACATGTTATTTGCCCTTTATAAATCTTTTTACATCTTAGAATAATCAGGCCAAAGATTATAATATGAAACTGAAAATATTAAAAAAGGAATTAGCTTGTAACTTCATTTATTTATCTTTTAAATGCTTACCATTCATGTAAAATAAAAAGTTATTTAGCTTCTTTCACTTGCATAATACATTTTAATCCATTTTCTAGCATAGCTTAATCCCTCTGGTTTTAATCTTATCCCTTTTGTAAAATATGAATTTTACCTCAAATTCTTTGTCAAACTTAAGTGCAAATAAGTACAAATCTGGGAATTAACTAGATAATTTCTAAGAGTTCTGTTGAATTTAACATTTCTTTTTCTGATTTTTAATGATTTCTCATATTTTCTTCATAGCTTTGATATTTCTCTTATTTTTTCTTCCCAAATCTGTATTTTTGACTTCATAAATTAACTATATAAATATGACTTGTTAATTAGGTAAAGTAGAATTGATAAGCAGTCAAACTGAAAACATTTCTATTTTAAATAATTTCATGTAGTACTAATTATTTAGCGTGATGTACTAGAGAATATTTTAAAGTAAGGCCATGCAGCATTTTTCCAGCTTTTTTTTCTAGAGAGACTGAGGCCATTATGCCTCAGTTTTACTGAAGCATCTATTATAATAGATCCCGATATTTACTTCCAGACCTATATTGTTTATGATTAAGGTGGTGATTCCCCAAAAGAGTCTATATCTATGGGCAAGAAGTCACTTACTTTCTATTTGAAATACTGTGAAGAATTGTGCTCCCATTAGGAAGAATGATAGAGAATTGTGCTCTAACAGTTATCAGAAAAGCCCTTATTTTGGCCAGTAGTACTTGTATGTATTATGTACTTATGTATATAAGTACTTATGTATGTATATGTATGTTTTTAAAAGATGGGGTCTCACTGTGTTGCCCAAGCTGGACTTAACTCCTGGGCTCAAGCAATCCTCCTGCTTCAGCCTCATAAGGAGGTGGCACTATCGGTGTGCACCACAATGCCTAATTGCCAGTTTGAGATACACAAATTGTTGTTACCATCTTAATATTCACTTTGAAATATTGGTTAAAGAAGGTCTTAAGTTTATTTATAAATAAATATTTTAAACACTGACTACATGATCTTTGTAATCACATACAGAGATGCCAGGATTCAGAATGTGAATAAATGACCAGATGATTGGATTATTTTTAAAGCTGCCCTAATCTCTCCAGTTTGAGAAATAATTGTTTATTGTAAAAGAAAAAAAATGACTTTTACATCAGCCAAACCTAGTTTTATGTTACTACAGGATTATACAGAAGCTGAGAATAAATTTCTGGTGATGAAGATGTTGATCCAAGAAAATGAAATTTGTGAAAACTTTATGTGTTTAGTTTATTTTGGACGTGGTTTACTGCGATGTGCTCAAAAGAGGTAAGGATTTTAATTAACGGGTAGATGTTGCCTGTGAAGTCTCAGCATTGTGAAATGGAAGTAAGTGTGCTCAGTATACCAGGCATCATGACATTTGTGCTCTACTGGTTTATCCTTTTCTTCTTTGGCTATTTGTATAGATAATTTCTTTAATGTAGTTGAGAATATTAAATAGCAAACTTAAGAGACCATAGCAATAAAAGGCAGTCTAGCATTAACATTAGGAGCATAGGCTTTAGAGTCTGATAGACCTGGGTTCAGCTACATTTTTTATCACTTACACTAAGAAACTTAATGTTGTTAAGCCTTATATTTTTTTCTTATCTCTAAAATAGAACTAATAGTAGTGTAGGGTTCACTTCATGAGGATGTTGCAGGTGATTAACATAGTGCCTAGGACACAAAAATGCTATACTTAATAAATAAATTATGGTTGGAGTTATTAGTATTATCACCACTAACTTGAAATAGTTTTTAAAAGTATAAAATGAGCTTATAAAGAGTTGAAAAGGGTCCAAATGCTAAGTTTTTGGAGTATTGGCTACTGCTTATTTTAAGAAAGTGAAATTGTATGGAGGAAACTATAGAGATTATCTGTTTACTTCCTCTATGGAGATCCATAACCATTTGTAGCATCATTCATTCATTTTATTTACTAAGTATCCATTATATTCCAGAAACTGTTAGGTGTTGAAGTTACAGTGGTTTACAAAATACAGTTCCTGTCTTCATGTAACTGAAAGTACAGTGAAAGATACAGATCTTAATCAAATAGTCAGTCATAAAATATTTATGAAATAGAATAAAGAACTATGAAGGAAACTAGAGTGAATAACTAAAGTGTTTCCTGGAGACTGGTTCTGGGAATCAGAATTCTCCCTGAGGAAACAATGTTTGGCTAAGATCTGACGGATAAATTTGGAAAAGTTTACTTGGGCATACTTTTATGAAGGATTACTGCTGGGCCAATCCATTGGATCCCTAAAAGTGTCACCTATGTGGTAGTTCCCTGATTCTTTGTAAGGTTGATCTCCTATTCTCTGGGTTGCCTGTATTTTTACTAGGGTGTCCGCAAGACATCTCACTTCTTGTTCACTCGGTCTGAGCAGCATGTGCCATCAATATAGTGGGGCTAGTATGATGCTTTGCAGAATGTCAAGATGATCCAAATCCCTTCAGTTTATACTGTGACAAAGTAAGAGAATTAACATAGCCTGAGACAAGAACAAAGAATATGTCCTGCTGTCCTTCTCAGATGTGAAAACTGTTTTTTATTCTCTTTACTGATGAGCACTGGAGAGAATTCATTCTCCAGATCATTGACACTGGAAGTCCAGTTGTATGGCAGCATCATTACTTTCATCCCTGACCTGTGGAGGACAACCACCACTGAGCTCCTCAAAGACACTGGTGCTCTTCTTACTCTGTATTTCTTATTGTATTAATGAATGGGGTGTCCTCTGAGCCTTTCTAGGATCACTTAATGGGTTCTGTGTTTTTATGTAGTAAGTCAATTCTAACATTCTCACTTCCTTGAGCCTCCTGACTCCTTTAATATGCCTCCAAGAAATTTTCAGCATTTCTGCTTAATTTACTATAGACCATTGTTGTGTCCAAGTTTCAAGGAGCCTTCTCAGCACCATATTAGGACTGGATTCAGGTGTCCTTTCTAGGAAAGTAAATCTTGAACTATGGAAGAATTTTTCCGTATCAGTGTACACTTCCCCATTCAGCCTTGTGTTTATTACCCTTGGTTCAGCACTTTAAAAATCCACTTCCACTCATGTTCCTGCCAGTACATTCTAGTCGGGCTCTGCAATTCTTATGATTAACAAGCTTTTTCTTCCTGGGCAGGGGCTCTGTTTTCTCACTTGGGCTCTCCACTTGACCTTAGATTTATTATCTGAGGGCAATGAGGTAGGGGAAGATCTTAAGAAGGAAGGGCATCATCTTTTGAGACATGCATCTCAGCTGATATTTTTGCATGGTCTCTAAATAAAGATAGGCTGCTCTCCTGTGGCAAGGAAGAGGTCTTTGCCAGTCCAGAGCGTTCATGGGGGGAATTTAAGGATTCAGTGTTTCTAAGCACATTCACCTAAATATCCCCATTTTAGATCCCAGGGTCTACTCATAGCATATCAAATCCCTAATTTTAGTGTAGTTCTGTTGAGGCTGTGTTTTGGGTCTCCTTTGCAGCTGTTCTACCCTTATGGTTAAATCTTGAGCTTCGTTTTCATCATAGTCTGCCTTATGTCTAGAGGAGGTTCTTTAGATGTTGCCATAGAGGCCTTCTAGTTTTCAGTGTCCTGAGTTGATGGTATTAGTCTTGTTGAGGCTGTGCATTCAATATCAGTTTGTTTCACTTTATGATTAAATTTGGGCCTTATTTTCAGCACGGATTATGGCCGTAGGGGATGAGAGTCTCATTAAATTGCCCCCATAGAGGCCTTCTGGATTTCACAGTGTATCCTGAGTTAATAGTTGGCTGACCTGTGCCTGTCATTCTCTTTCTTCAAGGCCTCCAAGACAGTTAACAAAAGCCAACCAACTCTACAGTCCCTTTAATTACCATGGCCCCCATACTGTTCAAGCTTGAGCTACTACATAATCTAGTGCCTCCCCTTCCACCTGTATTTCATCCCACTCTGCCGCAGGTGAGAGTCCTAGTATTTGTATTTCTATGGCATGCCAGAGGTTATCACCACCCTATTTACCACAAAAAAATGGGTTACTTGTTGTATCTTTGGTAAACCATGCATCTGCACAGTCCCATTCAAACTAACCTTATTTTAAAATTCCTTTCAGATATAATGGAGGACTGCTAGAATTTCATAAAAGCTTACAAGAAATTGGAGATAAAAATGACCATTGGTTTGACATAGATCCTACAGAAGATGAAGATTTACCTACAACTTTTAAAGTAAGAAATTATTTAAGAGTAACATTTTATTTGTACTAATCAGAATCATAATGTGTGAACCAACTATGTCATATTCTTACAGCAAGCATGTTCTTTTATTGGCACATAACTTTTTATATAAGAAACAACCTTTATTGTATTACCTAGTGCAGAATGTATGATTCAACAAGGAGGGAGAAGTGAGGTGGCAGTGTTAACATTTTCAAATAACAAGAAGATTAATAGCAATACTAGGCCAGTACTCTGCATGGTTAGAGTCAAATGTAGCAGTTAACTTTTTTTCCTAATTATCTTTACCATTATTTTGCTGTTGATTTATATTACAAAGTACTAAATGCTTAGTTCAGAAAACATGGAAAATATAAAAATGCCCAAAAGTGAAATTCATCTGTATTTCTTCTTCAAATGGATAAACCGTTGTTAGCATTTTTATTTATATCTTTCCAGACACACACACACACACACACACACATAAACAATAGCCTTTATTTTGTGATTTTAAGTGTGATGTTATGCATACTTATTTGTACTCTGGAAATATATAGTATTTTTTATTTCTCAGTCATTAGACTATTATACAATGCAATTTTGGTGTAATGTATTATATAGCTTTGCTTTAATTTGCTCAACTAGTTCCCTACTAAGTTTATTCTAAATATTTCCAGTTTTTTCTTCTTATATAAAGTGATCTTTGCATATTCCTCATGTCATTTCATTAGAATAAATTTCAAAAGGTGGAATTGTGGAGCAAGTATTCACACAATGTGAAGTTGTTACACGTCTCCATATTTTATCTCAGGACATTGTACCACTTTATATTCTTCAAATAGTGTGAGACTTTTCATTTTCCCACACCTTCTGGGTGCACTTTACCTTTTGGGTAATTTTTAACCCATCTGATAGCCATTTGGGTCTTTTAAATTTGTTTAATATGAACATAGCTACAGCAGGTTTCTCTTGGTTAATGTTTGAATAACATATCTTTTTCAAAACTTTAAATCTTTCTTGATCTTTATGTTTTACCTGACTTTAAGGCCAAAAGCATTACTCAAAATAAAGAGAGACATTTTGTTAAAATATAAAATTCAGTTATCCAGGAAGATATAATAACTCAAATTTGTATATACCTAGTAGTATAGCTTCAAAATATATGGGCCAAAAATTGACAGAATTGAAAGGAGAAATATTTTTAAATCCCCAATCACAATAGAATATTTTAATATACTTCTCTCAGTAATCAATAGAACATGCAGACAGCTTTTGGCATTGTCAAGGTAATCATATGACTTCTAATTTTGACTTGCTAAAGTAATAATTTTATGCATTTTTAAAATACTAAATTTTCACCCCTACTTTACAAAGCAGTCCCATATTTGATCCTGGTTGTTTTACTCTTTATTTTCCTCTTTTAAAAATATTTTGCTTTCTTTATTATCTAACTTTTTAAGTGAATTTTTATTTAATGCACAGTAATATACATATTCAGTTTGTCAAATAATCTTTAAAGACTTAAAATAAGAGTTTCTGTTTTGTCCTTTCTGAAATTCTGCTTCTTCCAACTTTCTAAGCATTTTTCTTTGATGTTTACCTATTTTTCAAAAAAATACTGCTATTTAAAACATATCGCCAGGTTTTCTCTTTTGACTTTTCACTGTCAAAAATGAGAGTTTAGCTTGCTTATACATCCCCTACACACACACACACACACACACACACACACACACACACTCTCTCTCTCTCTCTCTCT
>NW_012123820.1:1780577-1804734 GCF_000951035.1 Colobus angolensis palliatus
CTCTCTCTCTCTCTCTCTCTCTCTCTCTCTCTCTCTCTCTCTCTCTCTCTCTCTCTCTCCTCTCTTTCTCTCTCTCTCTCTCTCTCTCTCCTATCCTACTGGTAGTTACACGTTTTTATTAAGCTGGCCTCAGGGTTTCCCTTCACTCTCATTCCTGGGAATTTTCTTCACCTTTCTTCTATGTGGAATCCTCTGTTTCTCAGAACTCAAGTTTTCCTTCCTAGGGTTGCTTCCTTGTTTTGGTGGTGCAACTCCTCTAGCCTCTAGCAGCTTCCTGTAAAAGAGGGCTTGCATGAGAGGTAAATTTTTTGAGACCTTTCAAGTATCAAAATAATTTATCCTTTGTATGCTCTATTCATATCTTGCTTGAGGGTAGAATAATTTTTCTTTTCGGAAACAGGTTCTTGCTCTGTCACCCAGGGTGGAGTGCAGTGGCATGATCGTAGTTCTCTACAGCCTCAACCTCTTGTGCTCAAGCAATTCTTTTCCTTCAGCCTCCCAAGTAGCTGGGACTACAGGCACATGCCACCACACTTGGCTAATTTTTTTTTAATTCTTTTTTTTTTTTTTTTAGTAAAGACAGTCTCAATATGTTGCCCAGGCTGGTCTCAAACTCCTGGGCTCAGGTGATCCTCCCACCTTGGCCTCTAATTTTTTAAAAGCATTTTTCTGTTATCTTTTAACTTCTAATATTACTTTTAAGAAACTTGATTTCATTCTGATTTTTAAACTTTTGTATTTGACCTGTTTTATTTTCTTCTTTCTGGGAATTGTTAAGGATATTTTCTGTATCCCCAGTGTTCTGAACTTGTGTTTTTTGCTTCTGGGACATTTTCTTGTTTTATATATTTGATAATATTTTCTTAACTTTCTCTTTTTCTTTGTGAAATACTTATTATTCAGATGCCTTGCGGACTAGACTGAGTCTCTAATTTTCTTATTTCTCAAAATATTTTTTTCTACTCTCTGGGAAATTTTCTCAACTTTATCCTGCATTGAGCTAATATTTGTGAAATAATTTCTAGAGGCTTATTTATCGTATATACCTTCAATATGTTACCAGTAATACTATTTGAAATTTTGTAACCCTATCCCTCTAAAGGATAAGTATGAAGGACCTTATCTAATCATTTAACTTAGACCTGATAACATGATTCACCTGTATTTAATCAGCACTTCGTTTATTTGTTATGTGTTTTATTCTATTTTATTTTTTAGAGAGAGGGTCTCATTCTGTCACCCAGACTGCAGTGAAATGTTGCTTCCATAGCTCGCTGCAGCTTTGAGCTCCTGGTCTCAAGCAGACTTCCTGCATTGACCTCCCAAAGCACCACGATTACAGGCATGAGCCACCACTTCCGGCCATTTAATCAGCATTTTAAAATGAGAAATTATATTCTGATTTGTAACCGAAGACATTGAAAACATATTTCTCTACTGTACTTTTGCCCATTATAGCAGGAATGGCATATTGCACTACCACAGTGGTTCCACTGCCAGTGTAGTGACCTAGGGATTGGTTCCAGCCAAGATTCTCTTGTACACCAGTGATTTATTAGCTCTCTGTGTGTACATATTAGAGCAAATAATTCTTGATAGGAACATGCCAGGTGTTATGCTATGAGTTAGGTGATAAAGAGAAGTATGGCTTCAAACATACACTTCTCTCCATTCTCCATGATTTTATCATTTATTAAGAAATCCAGTACTTCTAATTTAGGACCTTCCTATATGTTGTTTACTTTGAATTAGGGAAATGTTTTATTACTATTAAAAAAATACATATAAACAAGCACTTCAAAAAGGGGTATGATATGGACATATAACCAAGGTAAAACATGGGTAGTCTTACTTTATTATTAATAATTCACAATTCTTTTTTTTTTAAATCTAGTATCTTCTTAATAATTTTATCAAGACAACTGAAAGTAATATAATGAAGCAGACAATTTGTAGTTACCTAGATTGTGAACGATCTTGTGAAGCTGACATTTTGAAGAACACCAGTTACAAGGTACTGTAATTGTCAATTAACAGTATTTTTAAAAAGCAATTGAAAAATTATATATATAAAATTATAAAAATTATGTATAAAATATTTTAAAAGAGCATTTAGTTAGAGCAGCTGAAAAGTTATTTGACTGTCTCTGAGAACTTAGATTCAGAGTGATCAGGAATTATTCTGTGAGTCAATAAAAGAATAAATTGGTTTTGCTAAGGTTTTGTAACATTCACGTGCATCTGAAGTTATAAGTATTATTCCTGCAGTCAATCATACAGTAAAAATGATCTAAAAAATGCTTTACTTTATAGTTAGAATTGTTAGAGGTTAAGAATGGTAGCATTTTACTAAGGGGAAAGGTTGTCACTCCTCAGGAATGATGCTACTAAATAAGTGATCATTTTCTCTTCTATGGGCCTTGGCAGGGGGAAAAGTAACCAGCCTTGATTTGTCTCTCTGGATCTATCAGAATACTTCTGATAGATCTATCTCTCTGCATCTATCAGAATACTTCTGATAGATCTATCTCTCTGGATCTATCAGAATAAGACTTTGTGAAATCACAAGATAGAATGAGACAATGTGCAAATCAGACAATACTTGTAAAAAAATAACTGAAATCTTAATTGCGAGGCATGATGTGTACAGCCAGTCCAATAGTTCGGGAGAAGGAGAAGACCAGGATCTACTCAATAGAAGTTGAAAAGTGAGCCTGGTGAGATGCAGTGCTCAGGGTCAAGCTTGTTCAGTATTGGTTTAGGTGACATGGCGATATGGTCCTAAGGTTTCTCAAGAATGCTTTAGGGTTCTAATCAAATGAACAACAGCATGTAACAGCAGAAATACCTGGGCACACAATTTAATTTTTGTCATCAAAGTAAACATTTTAAAAAGTAAGGCTGTAGTTTCCAGGCAGGGTACAGTGGGAAGGACAGGCAATCTACATGCTCAGAAAAACCAGTAGCTCAGGAGCTGTCAGCAAGGCAGCAAATCTGAGTTCTCATGATTGGTAACAGAGGGGATTCAGGCAGTAATGGTATGGAGCTGGGGATGGAGGAAAAGAGACATGTAAAAATGGAGATAAACATGTTCCTCTATAGACATCACTCACTGGGTTTCTGATACTGTGTTGTACGTAGAATATGGAAAATATATTAACTTTTCAAGTTATTGACCATTTTTTACCATCCTAATTTTCCTGTCTTTAGTGACTTGTAATTTGGTGATCTCTGATTTCTGTTGATAAATTTTGAATGCCATGTAAAATTTAATTATAGAATAATTTTTAAAGTGACTTAATATAATTTTTTTTATCTGTATAAGAATCGCCATGTCCTTACTGATAACTTACTTTTATTTTTTTGCAGGGATTTTTTCAGTTAATGTGCAGTAAAAGTTGCTGTGTTTATTTCCATAAAATTTGCTGGAAAAAGTTCAAGAATTTAAAGTATCCAGGTGAAAATGATCAGGTATTATATTCATTCTTAAAACTACAACAGCATTTCTTCCTCTACCCTTTCCTCTTTTGTTCTCTCCCCCATCGTTTCTTCCTGTTCATAACTTCCCTCCTTCTTTTTACTTCCTTCTTTTTTTCTTTTTCTTTTACTTCCTTCTTTGTTCTTTCCCAATTCTCTCTGATGCTTATCTCCCTACCACTTTTCATTCATTATCATCATTTATTGAACAGCTCTTTGTAGATGATACGCTACCAGTTGATTTGCTTAGTGGTTTCTATCTATTTGTTCCCTTCCTTTTAGAAATGTATACTCTTAAGAATAGAAATATTGTTGCATATATGCACATAGGATCATAGAATAGAATTTCTTAGTAAACACACAGAAAGGATAATTATACAATTTTAAGGATTTCCATTTTAGAGGTGATGAACAAGGACAGATTTCATAGTCTTCAAAAATATATTTGGAATCTTTAATATTTATATTTAGTTATAATGGTTACATATATATAGTTATAGATAATATGTAATTATATAACATTATAGTTATATATTATATGTAATAGTTATAATTATAACTATAATTATATGTTATAATTATATATAACTGTATAACTATATAATTATATAACTATAATTTTATAAGTTATAATTATAACTATAATTATATGTTATAATTATATATAACTGTATAACTATATAATTATATAACTATAATTTTATAAGTTATAATTATAACTATAATATATAATTGTTATAATTATTAACTATTATAATATATAACATACAATAGAGTTTTTTGCAACTAATATTAAAGTGGAAATACAAAGCCCAGCTCTGAATTAATTACTCCTTAGTGAGCTGATGACCGTAAGTTGGGTCTATAATGTTTGGTTCTATAGTGTTTACATTCTATAAACAACAGAAAACTCATTTAAAGTAATTGTGGTGTAGTAGAAAATGCATTGAATATGGAGTTGGGAGATCTGGGTTCAAGTCCAGACTGAGCCACTTACTAGTTTTATTATATTAGACTGGTAACTTAATTGCTCAAATACTAATTTTTTTAAGCTGTAAATTAAGAATAAGATAAACCTATTTCATAGGGTTTTTGTAAGAATTAACAGATAAAACAGATGAACTCACGTTGTGAACTGTAAAAACAATTGTATAAAGATTTACTTATTTATTTTTAAGTGGTATATACTTTACAATTTCCTTGATTGTTGGGGCAGTTAATATTACTGAATTTTAGAAAGAGAAGTAAAAGAAAAATGAGTAACTTAGCCAAAAGAAATAGCAGGCCAGAACTAAAGAAAGGATGTAACATTTTTATTCTTTCCTTTTCCTTAGAATCCTCATGTATCTGATAGAAATTCAGTAATCCTCTTTACGCATACTTAATGAGTACATTTTACTTGAAGTTGCTTTCTCTGGAGCAGCAAATGCATCTTAGTCTGTGATACAGCTACTTGAAGATTTTGAAGTAGAGTGAAATCATACATTTTAAATAGGATATCCATTGATTTATGAAATGGACCATCTTTTAACAGCTACCTGTCAAATATTCCCATCTTCCAGTTTACTGTCTAGCAACATTTGCTTCTAACTACATTTATTTAAATATAATCAGATTTGCATATCAGTGATTTTTTCTATTTTTATTTTTTTCTATTAATAACTTTAGAGTTTTAGTGGGAAAAAATGCTTGAAGGAAGGATGTACAGGTGACATGGTAAGGATGCTGCAGTGTGATGTACCTGGAATTGTTAAAATTTTGGTGAGTATCTTGTTTTGTCCTTTTTTTTTTTTCCTTGCTTTCCTTCCTTGGAAAAATATTTTTAAGTTGAAACAGACCTGGGATCATCATAATTGGATTCCAGCCATGTTGCCTTTGATGGTGACTGAGCTGTTGGACCTTTTTATTGCTGTGATTTATGCAAAGTAGTATTTAAGTGGTCTTTAAGAACAGTAAAAATTTAAGAATAAAGAGAAAGACACAAAAAGAGAAACAAAGACAAAATATGCCATAAGTATACCAATAAGGAAAGTATTGTGAACTAAGGATAATGTATCTAATCCTTTGACTTTCTAACCTAAGGTTAAAAATAATTTTAGACTTTCTGAACCTCTTTTAGTCTGTAAATAACCCCCTATGAAAGTATCTATAGAACATCACATATAGTACCTGTTACATAAAATGCACTCAGATGATACCCATTTTATGGTTTAATTAATGAACTATCTTGTTGAATTTTTAGTTTATAACTAAATAGACCAAATTATGACTAGAAATGTATCTTATTTCTTTATTTTAAAATATGCTATTTTTGTATTTCAGGTTTGGCATTTAAATCCTATAGTGATGTAAAGTAGAACTGCTTTTTTAAGGTCAACTCTAGTTTGTTTTTTTCATCAGGATTATTTATTACTTACCTTGTTATTTATGTTTTGTTTGTTTTATATTCACTGTGACTTAACTCTCATTGTATGTTTCAAATGTTAAGCTAAGAAATAACATTACAAATTTTGAAAATTGAACTACTTTAGGGCTATTTTTTCCCCATTACTTGCAGTTTGAAGTTGTGAGAAAGGATGAATATGTAACCATTGAAAATTTAGGAGCAAGGTAAGCTTAAAATAAAATATTCTGTTATTTTTTTGGAATATGCATATATTTTTTGGTTGCTTAATTCTTCTGTGTTTCTGTCATCTAATGGAGCTGCATTAAATTTTAAGGTAGTATTAAGGTTTGTGAAAAAAATCGTATTTAATTGCCATTTGTTTCCCTCTCTATCACCATTTATTGTAGACATTTTACGTTCTAAAGTGGAGATGGAGAAATTATGTGAATACTTTCCCATTAAGTGTAAAAATAATCCTTTTCTTTGAACTAAGATATTTTTCTTAAAGTTAGTTTGTTATGAAATACAGACTTTTCTATATTTCAAAACTTATCCAAACCACTAAGCTTGTCTTACAATTAGAATCTTCCTATTTCTTAGATGAGAAAACTGTATTGCAGAGTAATATATTTGATAAGCCCAGAATTAATATATTACAGAGTGTTGCTACTGAAGTTAGAAATTTCAATACAAATGTTCTCCTAATCCATTGATTCTCTTTTTCTTCTGTTTAATGTGTAAATGCCATTTTTCAATCTAGTAGGGACATTGCATTGACATCTAAAGCATCAGTTTTCCCTTATTAGTTAATGAAGCCCAAATCTTTATACCTAGCACAGATCTCTCTCCTAAAAGCTTGACCTGTATACTTACCTGCATACTAAATATCTCTATTTTTATTTTTCAAAAATGTTTATAATTCAGCATGGCCAAAACTGGACTCATGATCTTTCTTTCTAACACTACTTTGTAACTTTTTTAAAAGTCCTGTCAATTCAGTTTTTTTTTTTTTTTTTGAGACAGAGTCTCACTCTGTTGCCCAGGCTGGAGTGCAGTGGCTCGATCTCGGCTCACTGCAAGCTCTGCCTCCCGGGTTCATGCCATTCTGCCTCAGCCTCCCTTGTAGCTGGGACTACAGGTGCCCGTCATCACGCCCAGCTAATTTTTTTTGTATTTTTAGTAGAGACGGGGTTTCACTGTGTTAGCCAGGATGGTCTCAATCTCCTGACCTCGTGATACACCTGCCTTGACCTCCCAAAGTGCTGGGATTACAGGCGTGAGCCACTGCACCCGGCCAATTTAGTTTTTAAAATATAAATTTCTTCCTATTTCTGCCCTATCTCTACCACTTCACTAAACTAAATAAGGTTATCATTATTTCTCATTTGAAATTCTCAAACAGCTTCTTAAAACTGTCTGTCTTTAGCCTTTCCTTTTTCCAGTCTGTGGTTTTCATAACCATCAATAGGACTTTTCTAACATAAAAATTGGAATATATCACTTCTGTGCATGAAGATCTTTCAGAAGCTTCTCATTGCTCTTAAAATTAAGTTCAGATTCTTTAACTTAGCTCTTCACTTAACCTTGTACACAGCTGAACTCATTCATGCCATCTCTTGTCACTTTACTCTTAACCATACATGTACCAACTATACGGAGCTGCTTTTGGTTTCTTCAGTGTGCCATCTCAAGAAACTTCCCAAGTTATTGCATTGAAGTGTATCTAGTTTACTGTTTGACCTCCAAGCTTTGCTTGGAATACTCTGCTTTGCCTAGTTAATACTTTCGAAAAGCCGTACTTAGATTACAGTAGATGTTCTATAACGTATTTCCTCTATTTCTATCAAAACATTTACTAACGTTTATTACACTTTCTTCTCCATTTGAATGTAACCTCCACCAGGGCAAGGACTTTATCTTGTTTTCTGGTATGTTCCTGGCACATAGCATAATATCTGGCACATAGCTAGGCCACAATAAATACAAAGTAGAGATTCTGGATTCCATTATTCCCCAATGGGTAATGTTACTTTCATTTTGACAGGCCACTAATTTGGCTAGATGTGAACTTTGAACACTTTCGGATCCAGTCTGAGTCCAGATCTTTTGGCCTTAGTTGAGCTGCTTTTAGTCTGTTCCACACATGTGGTTCAGTGTTCGGTCAGAGAATTGTGGGAAAGAATTTGGGGATCTCTTTTCTGATTACTTCCCCTTCTAGGATTCCCCCATTCGCTTAGGAGTCATGTTTCCATTTCAGTTTTCTGGTTTCTTCAGCCAAAGAGACCTTTTCTCTGTAGTGATATCACCTTTCTCATTCCTAATGTTAGCAATTTGTGTCTTTTTGTGTTTTTTTTTTTTTTTTCTTGATCATTCTGGATAGAAGTTTATCAATTTTGTTGATCTTTTCAAAGAATCAGCTTTTAATTTTACTGATTTTTCTGTAATGTTTTTGTTTTAAATTTCATTGATGCTCTTTGTAATTTCATTTCTTTTGTTTGCTTTGGGTTTAATTTGCTTTGTTTTTTTAAGGTGAAAGCTTTGATCATTGATTCGAGACCTTTGTCTTTATAAACTGATTTTACATTAAGCATTGCTTTAACTGTGTCCCATATATTTTGATGTGTAGAAGTTTATTATTACTATTTTCATTGTATTTTAAATATTTTCTAGTTTTGTGTGTGTGTGTATGTTTTAACCATAGGCTCTTTCGGATTTGTTAAATTGCCAAATGTTTGGTAATATTTCAGCTGTCTTTCCAGATATTGACTTTTAGTTTAATTCTCTTGCAGTAATTTATTTTATGATCATATTACTGTGTATCTTGGTGAATGTTCCACTTGCATTTGTAAAGAATCTGTTTTCTGATCTTGAATGAAATAGTCTATACATTAGATAAAATTAGTTTACAGCTCTGTTTCATCATTCTATATCATTTTTGATTATTTACTTTTTCCACCAGTTACTCAGGGAATGTTGAAGTATACGATTCATTTTTTTTGTCTACTGTCTAATTGTATATCTAGAAACTCTTATTAAATGCTACACACACATCTAGGATTGTTACCTTTTTTTCTTGACAATTTGACCCCTTTATTCTTATTTAACATCTTTTTGTGTGTGTGTGTGTGTGTGTGTGGGATGGAGTCTCGCCCTGTCACCCAGGTTGGAAATCTGTGGCGTGCTGTCAGCTCACTGCAACCTCCGCCTCCCAGGTTCAAGCGATTCTCCTGCCTCAGCCTCCTGAATAGCTGAGACTACAGGCGCACGCCGCCATGCCCAGCTAGTTTTTGTTATTTTTGGTAGAGATGGGGTTTCACCATCTCTACTAGGATGACTAGGATGGTCTCCGTCTCCTGACCTCATGATCCACCTGCTTCGGCCTCCCAAAGTGCTGGGATTACAGGCATGAGCCACTGTGCCCAGCTTTAATATCTCTTTTTAACCCTGATAGTATTCTTGCCTTAAGTGTTTTTTGTCTGTTATTAATATAGCTACTGCAGCTTTCTTTTGATTAGTGTTTGCATGGTATATCCTTTTGCATCCATTTACTTCAACCTATGTATATAGGTGGCATAGATCTTTCTTGTTTTATATATACAATATGACAATCTCTGCCTTTAAATTTTTTTTTATTCCATTTGTATTTTCTTTACTAATTTATATGGTTGGAAATCTACTGTCTGCCTTGTTGTTTTCAGTTTTCCCTATCTGTCTTTATTGTTTATTTTCTGGTTTGGTTTATTAGTTTTACCCTTTTTTAGTGGTTGCTTGAGGACTTACAATACATATTTTTAACTTACCAAAGTTTATTTTAAAATAGTATTATACCACAGCATGTACAGTGTAAGATACACCTTACAATAATAGATTTTCATTTCTTCCCTCTTTTGTGCTATTGTTTTAATATGTTTTACTTCTGCTTACTTTATAAATTACATAATGTTACTTGTAAGTGTAGTTTAATTTTTTCTGTTTTGAACATTATTGTGGAAACATTCATTTTATGCATTTTAAAATCATGTTTAGTGTGATTCCATTCTTACTATTATAGTTTTAGAGTTTTCATTTTTATTGCTTCACTAATTTAACCATTCTGCCATTAACAGATGTTTATTTCTAGGTCCTGGCTCTAACAATAGTTTTGCAGTGAACACTCTTGTACATGTCGCTAGGTCATTATGAGCAGAAAATTTTCCAGAATATATACCTAAAAGTAGAATTGCTAGGCCACCTGTATATATCTGTAACTTTACTAGCTTTTGCCAAATTGTTTTCCAGCGTGGTTTTACAAATGTACACTCCCCACCAACAGTATGGGAAATACCTTTTACTCAGTATCTTTGCCAATGACTTCATATTGTCAGAGTTTTACATTTTTTCAATGTAATGTGCAACTAACAGTGTTGCAGTGGTACTGGAGATAAAAATCAGTTAACAATAACAAACAACCACCACCAAAATCCCTTTCCTCATTAAGCTTACATTGTAACGTTGTTGTCCAGTATTTTTTTGTTTTGTTTTCCGTGGTTCATTTCAAAGCCAAGCCATCTGTTTAATGGCAGCATTTACCTAATGCTTATTCTAGTTAATACATTTTGCTACTTTATTTTTTATTTTTCTAATTATTTGTATTGATGTTCTACTAGCATCTTTATTGTTTTTAATCAGTAGGTGTTAAATGAGTTGGGTTTTCTTGGAATAGTTATTGCCAAAAATATTATATGGTGAAGAGAGGTCCAGGGAGGACTTCTAGGTTTGCCATTTTTCTGTTTGCTTGCTTGGTTTTTGTTTTGTTTTTTTTTTTTTTGTCTTACAATGCAAAGCTTTCTTTCCTTTTTTTCTGCTACCACACATCCTTTTTGCAAGGAAATTTGTAATATGATAGTTTTAGTATGAAATCTGGCAATACTGCTTACTTGATAATTCCAATGAAAGTGACAGTGTAGGGTTTTCATTGTTGGTGAGCTCTATTTGTTCATTATTTTTTCTCCTTCTTGAATTATTTCTAGGAGTAGAAGATGAAAATAGTTACTTAGCCATGCTCATACTAGAAATCTTGACTGACTTTCACATTATTTTATTTCCACTATAACTTAATTTTTTTCCATTTGCAGTTATAAAAAGTTGATATCTCTGAAAATAACTGATACTGATATAAGACCGAAGATCAGTTTAAAATTTAATACAAAAGGTATTATTTTATTTTTATATGCCTTCTGTTGAAAAGTATGTTAAAATTTTTGACTTCTCTGTCAACTTTCATGCCATTAACAACCACGTCTTTACTGTGTTTGTCATTCACTGAGCTTGGGGTTATACCAGCACTTGGTGTAGGCTGGAAATCACAGACAGGAAGATCAGCAGATGTATGGATCTCACATTACCTTGGCATCCTATAGAGAGGCTTGCTAGGTCTGGTGCATAACTGTGACTATACCACGGGATTGTGTTCCAGCAGAGGTTTTCTACCAACCCTTCCTTCCCTTGTTGCATTCCTTCTTAATAGAGCAAGCATTAGAGTACCCTTACATGAAAGGAATGAACATTTTGAGTTTGAGGCCAAGTACTCTAAACTTAGCTGCCAGCTTTTTAGGAGTGTGCTAGAAAATGCCCTACCCAGAACCTGGAGACCTTAATTAAGGGACCGTGGGCCCATGGAAGAATAATTTGGTGGCAGTCCAGCCAACTTTGTATTTGGTAACCCAAAGAAAGCTCCCTGTGTCATTAGCTTTTTAACTTTGCCTCCACAGTGTATATCGAGTATTTCAAGCAAAAATGTTAATTTAATAAATCTCTTGAAACATAGAATCTTGAAGGATAAAATAAAGCTGCATTTTGTAAGAAACATATATTTTGATATCCATATAACACCAAATGCCATCGTATACCAAATTATTAGTACTTTCTAATTCACCTCAGCCCACTTTTCTCCTTTGAAAGCACTATTAAAACAGGAAAATACCAAATAGTTCAGTTTCATGCCTTATTCCATGTTATTGATGAAATACCTACCTCTCTTTTTTTGAGGGAGTGAGAAGATGAGGTTTATTAAATCAGAATTTCTCAAACATTATACATATATTTGATATATATCTGGCAATTTTGTTAAAAGGCAGATTTCAATTCAGTAGGTCTGGAGTGGTGCCTGAGACTGTGCTTTTCTAACAGGCTCTCAGGTGGATGCTTGATGCTGCTGGTCTCTGGGCTACCCTTTGAGTAGCAAGGAGCTGGATCTTTTGGCATTTCTTGATATAGATCTGACCTATCTGGTATAGTAGTCCCTAGCTGTATGTGCCTGCTTAAATTTAAATTAATTAAAATTAAATTGAAAATTCAGTTCCTTAGTCACCCAAGCAGCATTTCCAGTGCTCAATGAGTATTAGTGCAAATATAAAACATTTTATCACACGATATTCTGTTGGACAGTGCTGATTAGGATAAAGTATAATTGTTTATGTAAAGTATAGTTAAACATTGACAATTAGCATTCTTGGCAAATTTTAGAGTTTTTAAAGACCTAATACTGTGATGTCATTTTGTTGCCAAAGATCATTTACTTGAACAAAACCTTGGATGATTGAAAGACTTCTGTGGTGATTAGTCTTTGTTATTACTTTTGCTTGGGAACATGTTTTTTTTAGATGTTTTGACAGAGAGAAAGCAGCATGCTAATTGAGCACTGGCTGTGGCAAAGCCCTGTACTATCCTTCATTCTTTTGGAATAGTTTTTATCCTGCAGGAGCTTAGGATATAATGTGAGAGACAAAATAGAAAAAGAGAATTAATGTAGAATGTCTTGACTTCCCAAAATTTATTTTCAGATGAAATGCCTATCTTCAAGCTTGATTATAATTATTTCTATCATCTGCTTCATATAATTATTATTTCTGGTACTGACATTGTTCGACAAATATTTGATGAGGCTATGCCACCCCCTCTTTTGAAAAAAGAGCTTCTTATACACAAGAATGTGCTGGAATCCTACTATAACCATCTTTGGACCAATCATCCTTTGGGTGGATCATGGCATCTGCTTTATCCTCCAAACAAGGAGTTACCACAATCCAAACAGTTTGACTTATGCCTCCTATTAGCTCTTATAAAACATTTGAATGTGTTCCCTGCACCCAAAAAAGGATGGAATATGGAACCGCCATCTTCTGACATCTCTAAATCCGCAGACATCCTGCGACTGTGCAAATACAGGGATATCCTCCTTAGTGAGATTTTGATGAATGGTCTCACTGAGTCACAGTTCAGTTCAATTTGGAAAAAGGTTTCAGATATTCTTCTGCGCCTTGGGATGAAGCAAGAGGATATTGACAAAGTGAAGGAGAATCCCATTGAGAATATCTCCCTTGATTACCATCAGCTATCCATCTACCTAGGCATACCAGTACCAGAAATCATACAGAGGATGTTATCCTGCTATCAACAAGGTACTAAGTGATTATTTACTTCAGCCAATAAACTTCCGTTGATTGAATGTCTACTCTGTGCCAGGCACAGTGCAAAGGGCAAGAGATTCAGTGAGTTCATGGTTTTGGGAAAATGGACTCATCAGGAGGGTAATAGAAATTATAGTGCTAGAGATGTTTCCAGAATACCATGGGAAATCCTAGGCTGAAGGAGTCCAAAAAGCTTTCTGGAGAGTGTGATAGTTAAAGAACTATTAATGGTGTGCAGAAGTTAGCCAGGTGAAAAAGATTGAGAAGGATGTTTCAGAGGGAAACAAAAATAAACGTATAGAAACATAAAAATATACTGCAGGCAACTAAAAAAGGTTGGCTTTATTGAGATTAGGGGAGAGTTCATAAGGTACATTCAAGAGGATTTTTTTGTCACATTGAGGAGTTCGCATTTTTCAGACAGAAATCGTTGAAGACTTTTAAGTAGAGTTTTATCACATTAAGTGGAGTTTTATTCTCCAAAATTAGTAAAGTCTAAAACCATGACATATAGGTACTGTGTGGTTTCAAAGATGTTCGTTTAGACAGTGTGGATGTATGTTTCTTCTACTTTCTAGCAGAACCTTTTTTAGTTTACAATTTTAGCAGCTATTCATTGGCTGTAGGTAATTTTAAAAATCAGGTAACATTCAGGCAAGTGTTTGTATTGGCCATTCCCCAACTTGTCTATTGATATGGAAAAGACTTCAGACCTCCTCTCCCACATCTCAGGATACCTTCTCAACTATTCTTTTGGAAAGCAGAGTTCAAGACATGACAACATTTCTGAAACCCTGCTGTGCTATTCGGGATGACTTCCTGGTCCCAAGTAATTTACAGCCCAATGAACAACTGATGACCACATTGATGCTATATAAACACAACTACACAAGTTTCTAGTGAACTGGTCCAGGTTTTCTTCAGAGATAATTGCTGTGCCCAATTTCAGTCCTGGTATTTACTAAGGCTCTGGAATACCTTTGTTTTCTTGCATAATCTAAGAATGAAAGAAGAGGACACTGAGTTTGGTATATAAGAAAGTCAGGCAAGAATTTTTAACTTATAAATTAGGGTTTTAAAAAATACATTTACTCTATTAGGATTTTAAATAATTCATGAGAATAGAGTATTTGAGAAAGAGTTTTGAGCACCCATTCAATTCAAAGTATTTTAAGCAGTTCTTACTCAAGCAGTCAGAAGAGCTTATTGGTCAAGTCCCTTTACTAGAGGCTTTCTTACCATCTTATATTTCTTTCCTCAGCTATTATAGTTGCTTTTTATTTGGATATCTGATAATTTGATTAACATCCATCATCCCACTAAATCTCCATGAAGATTGTCCTTTTATTCTTCACCATTCAATCTCTGGAGCTTAACACAGCCTGATACACATTTTAGTGCTCAGTATTAATGGGCAAGGAGAGCAAGTGCTGATCTGGATAAATCAGATTGCTAGAAAGGTCCCAACTTTCAGTGGAGGTTTGCTGTGTAATTAACTATTGTTTCATGGCCTTAGACTGTAAACAAAAGTATTTGTTGCTTGGTTTAAAGTGCTTGTGTTGTAGGCTTTATCTGTGATACCACATTTTTGTTTACTTTTTTTTTTCTCTAATCATGGGTTTATAACCTTTATGTGATAAAGATTGTGTCTTGTCTAAACTGGATTGACGAGCAAAGCTGGTTATTTTTCCAGTTACTTATAGAATAAATTCGTGCAATATAAAAATATTCTGCCTTTTCTTAATCCTAGCCAGACATTCATTTGTTGCGATTGTACATCTAAAATTTTTCTTTATGTATTATAGGAATTGCTCTACAGTCAATAACGGGCAGTCAGCGTAAGTATATTTAAAAATAAAATGTGTATTTTAAGTATTTTAAGTAAATATATTTAAAAATAAAATGTGTAAATGACTTTTTAACAAGAGATACCTATGGAATTTTTATTTGATCAGATAAACTAAATGATAAACTATAATTGTGAAGAACTTGGGCCAGGCACAGTGGCTCACGCCCATAATCCCTGTACTTTGGGAGGCTGAGGCAGGTGGATCACAAGGTCAGGAGATCGAGACCATCCTGGCCAACATGGTGAAACCCCATCTCTGCTAAAAATACAAAAACTAGCCAGGTGTGGTGGCGGGTGCCTGTAGTCCCAGCTACTCAGGAGGCTGAGACAGGAAAATCGCTTGAACGCAGAAGGCAGAGGTTGCAGTGAGCCAAGATCATGCCACTGCACTCCAGCTTGGGTGACAGAGCAAGACTCAGTCTCCAAAAAAAAAGAAATTGGAAAATCATGTGATCAAATCGCCACTGGTCTGCTGAATCAAGAATGAGCTTTATTCTGCCTTTTGCTTAGTGCATGTGCTCCAGGATTTTCCCAAAGATTATGTTCTAACGTTTTAGTCACAGAAACTTCAGCAGGCAAAAATACCTTCCTGCTTTCTCTGTTTGGTGTTTAGCGTGTATAACTTCATTTAGTCTGTCTATTGTTTATAGCTATATACTTTTTTTGCCAGGTGATAAGTTGTAATTTTTTTATTTCCATTTTTGTGCTGTTTTTTTAAGTGCAATTAATATTCTTCAATTAAAATTATACTTAAAAATACACCACCACAGATTTGTTTGGGATAAAATGCTGGACTCTCTGAGACCAGTCAGACAAAGTCCACAAGTTTTGATTCTGAGTCTCTGGGCCAGTATCAAGGAGCAAAGTCTCAAAGAAAAGGTCACGTAATAGGGGGCTCACACCCCTCTTATGAAAAAGAAAGAAAACAGAAAAAATAGATCTTCTATCTTCTTATTCTTTATATTTCAGATATATGTGCTAAAATAATATGAGTTGAAGTATTAATAGAATCAAGGTCAGGACATGCAAAATGTTAGTATTTAGAGTCTACTTAAGTTCTAGAGTATCTAATATCTAGAGTCTACCTAAGATTCCAGTAGGTAACATAGCACTCAGGTTCATACTGATTAGTTGCAGGCTGGTGTTTGCACATATTATTTGGTAATTGATAAATGAACACATTTTCATCGAGTAATTGAAAAGAGTAAGATATCTTTTATTTCTGTTTTGTGAATGTTGCTTTTTTGGCAAACATTTTATTATTGATAAGAAGCTGAAATTGCTTTCATCTAGATTTTGAGAATTTTGTCTTTAATGTTTAGGTATTGAAATAGAAGAGTTACAGAATGAGGAAGAAGAACTAAGTCCACCTCTCATGGAGTACAATATAAATGTGAAATCAAACCCTGAAATACAGTTTGCAGAACTTAATAAAGATGGGGCCTCAATACCCAGTGAATCTTCAACAGAATCTCTTAAAGATCTCCAGGAAGTATAAGCTCTCATTAATATTTGAGTTAGAAGAACTTATTCTGGGCCTTTAATTTGTTGCATGTGCTGTACTTAAAGCATCCCAGATAATTTTAGCTTATATTTTCGTAGTGTTTATATAGAGCTTGAATTGGAATGGTCCTTTCCTCAGTACTTCCTTCCATAATCTTTCCTGCCATAACCATTTATTTTGCCATCGTTTCTTAAATACTTACGTGGCAAGCATTATGCTAGATTGTAATTTTTTTTTTTAATCCCAATTGAGGTGGATATGGGAAGGTATTAGAAAGTAGAAGAAAGTATAGTCTAAAATAGAGAGGAAAGAAAGGAAGAGAAAAGTGGGATATTTCAAGACCGTTTGCACAGAGGTAGAATGTAAATCATCCAGAATGGAATCTCCATATTTCTTTACAAATAAGTGGTAATGGTTATTATATAGTCACTAAATTCTTCTTAGATCTTTCATCTTATAGGCATGAATATGTTGCTTTTTAAAAAGTGCCTTCCTCCTTTGTTACTCACATCCATGTGTGTAAGTGAGCATCTGTGAACTTTTATTAGTAACCTACTTATTGACATTATGTGTCGTTCCTTTATTCATCAGTGATTATTTAAGGACAGAAGACTAGGATTAAGATAAAAATGATGAAAACAAAAATAATTGTTTCCATAGAATCTAGAAAGAAATATCTATAATATTAAAAACAAAAGATCTTAGTGGTTAGAGGAAACATGTTTTGCAAAATAACCCATTGGACAGTTTGAATTACATATTTAATAAATAATTTTTTATCTACTAGGTTAAGAGTAAACAAAGGAAAAAGAAAAAGACTAAGAATAAAAAGGTAAGAGATTATAATAGCATTATAATAACTGATTATGAACACTTGATTAAATATATGAATTCATTGTTAGAACTTAAATTAGTTCAAATAGACATATAGCACAAATGATTCAATAGCTTACTGAATATATGATTATAGAGAAGTCTGCATATGTTATATCCTGAATGATTTTCAAGTATGAAATTGTATTTCATATTTCCCTAAATTGTAATTTATACATTTGCATATATAAATATAGACTGAATTAGTCATATGAAAATTTCATTAATTTCTACATGCCACTTATTTTTAAAATGAGTACTCATTGTTTTAAGAACAGCTCTTTGTCATATCTTTATTGATATGTTTAGAAGCAGCTTTCAAAACTTTTAAGAAATCTTGATTTTTTTTTTTTGTCTGAGACTATGCCAAAAATGCAATAATGTGCACAAAAAGGTACAAATACAAACCTCTTGCATTGCTGCTGCTTTGATATTTGTCAGTTGCTAGATACAAGTCAGTATCTAGCACAGTTTTAGCAGTGAGTCTCTTAATTGCTAGGAAAACTATAAGGGAAAGCCACATGTCTTTTTGTAATCAAGCATATAGATAACCACCATGTTATGCAACTTTGTGGTGAGAAAACATTGTTTTCTAGCCTGAAAAATATTTTTAAAATCTTGATATATTCTGTATATTATAAATTGAATGAGGATATTTGCCCAACCACAATCTGGTAAGCCCATGTTGTTAGTCATTGGGAAGTGTAAACGAATTGTAATCATTAATGAAACTTAAGACAATGAAGATGAATTTGTAAAATACTAATGAAGTCAGGATTTAAAAAAGAATTTATATGCGAATCTGATAAGTAAAATATCATTGTTATATTTAACAATCATTTATTATCATTTATTTTACTTGAAAGTTAAATTTTATTTTTTAAAGACATGAGTATGGATATTTTTCCTTACTTTTAGACAGTTCTTATCTGATAAAACAAACTAATTTGTTATTTTGATGATATTTTTAATTTTTGCCAAAGTATTGGTAAGTCATGGGTCTAATACTACATAAAACTGTCCAAGTAAATTCACAGCTGTCAAACCACCAAACTAAGTTGCAAGGGCATATAGTGTGTCTTGCCTTTACTGCCATAAAATTAAAATATGGTAATGCTCAAGTTCTCAAATTTTAGTTAAAATCCCATTTCTACTTCAAATTGAAATTAAAAAGGGAACAAACACAACTAGAAATAATATATTTGTTATTATAAATATAATTACACCACTCAAAAATTCGTGACTAGTAATATTAATTTTTTAAATTAAATGTCAGCAAATATCTAGGAACTTTTGTTTCTTTAACATCCTAAGGTTTTCTTCAATTTATATTATTAAGTAAAGTTGAAATACTTTCTGAAATAAGATAATTTTATCAAGATAAAATGTGGACATTAAAAGAGAGATCTTATATCTTTTACCTAAATTTTAAAGTGGGACCTCAAAAATGTCCTAGGACCTATGAAATGCTAAAAATGTATGCATATTATTACTTCATATGGAATAGTCTTATTCAAATAATCAGTTACTATATTGTAGGCACAAAGAATTGTCTAGTTATAGTGCAAAGCAACCAGTTATAAAAAGTGAAGCCAACCAGAGGGAGACTGACTCCATCTCAAAAACAAAAAAAAAAAGTAAAATCAACTAAACTCTCTAACTAGAAGTTCTCATGAAAAATTCTAGCATGTAGAAATTTGCTTGTGTTCTACAGTGCTGACAAAGTCTCCATGAGTGAAACTGTGTCCTCTTTTACTTATTTTATTACATAATATGTCTGACTTACATCCTAAAAATACCTATCAGGGACTCTCTGAAAGAATATGAAGCAAAAGTAAAATTTGTATAGCAAATAGAGGGGCAGTACAGATAACTTCTAACTAGTATGTATAGGAACTTTGTAGCTGCTCTATATGTTCCCTTTCTTCAGTTAAGTATTTAGTATTTGGCTTCTAATATATCCAAATTATAAATTACTCTTTTGGGGGTTAATAAGATCCTCACATCCTCCACTCAGGGTTAAGTTGGGCAAAAGAATAGAAGACCTGTGATGAAGTGTTGGGAAAAAGGAAACATGACAGGAAATAAATCCAGGTCATCAAATTGGGTGACCTTGGCCAATCTCACTTTATGCCAATGAATGTATCAGCCATACGAAGCTGATACATTCATGCATAAAGTTGTCATGGGAAGAGCCAAAAGGGAATTTGAGAAATAATCCATTATGCTAGATGTGTTTATTGTGAACAATCAAAAGTCTTTTCAACTCAGGTATTCAAGTACACTAGAGCAAAGGCAGGGGTCAATAATTCTAAAACATAGAATCAAATTGGTACTGGACATTACTGGACATTAAGCATAAGGACAGATGCTGAAACACAAAAATCTGAGTATACAGACAAGAAAGCTAAACAAATTTGTACATACAGCATTGTATCTATAGAGAAGGAGACCCTAAAGTTTCTTGTATGCAAGAGATGGTAGAAATTAATACCGTAATACTCTTAGTTTAATGCGTGTTAAATGCCATCGATACTACCTTTATTTGGTATGTTGCCTTTATAGTTTTACTTTAATGAACATGAAATTTAGGACTTTAAGATTTTTTTCAAATGTGATCTTAACACTTCTTTTTCTGTGAGATTCTTAATGTATCTGTCTGATTTCTCCTTATATATAGGTTTTCATGAACCCTTGTAGTTAGTGTAGGAATAAATTGGAATTATATACATTGTGTCCAAAGGTATATCAATAGGTACAAACACATCTCCAATACTCACCTCTCATCTGAATCAGTGATTTTGAAGTCATGTTTCAAGACTCAGTAGATTATAAGACCAATTTGATAGATCACAGCTGCCATTTTAAAAAAAGGAAATAAAATAAATAGGAATAAAAAATACTAGAGTTCATCACATACAATATGAATAAGTTTTATTTCATGGAACTTATATTTCAGTTTTATACTTAGGTATAAAAGTATATGTGTAAGTGCATATGACATCATGATATATATTTCTTTAGTTATGATCAAAAATTTTTTGAGAAACACTGACCTAAATGTAATTATATTACTATTATGTTGTTTTGATATAGTTGATATAGATTACTAATTCTTAGGTTATTTTTCAGAATAAAGACTCAAAAGAAGACCAGGTGTAAGTATTAGTTTATTTAATTTTTAAGTTTTTCTTAGTATTTTTAAGGCATACTTTCCTAATATGACACAGGCTTCCTTCCTTTGGGAAGTTTTCTAAGAGAAGAAGGATAGTTCCTTGTCTTAATAATTAATAAGTTGCTGCTTTTTTATAGGAAGTAACAAAAAAGTTAAATGATCACTTAATGTTTAATTATCATTTGCTTTGGAAGAATAGAACCTCCTACCATTTTTCTGTAAGGCTACTTGAGTCGTTTTAAAATATAGTCTACATTGTAGTTAGACTGTATTTTAGTCTAGACATTGTAGTCTAGACCAAATCTCAACTAAGACCTATTTTAAAGGATGCATCACTCCTAGGTTTGTAGCCTAGGAGCAATAGGTTATGCCATATAGCCTAGGTGTGTAGTAGGCTATACCATCTAGTTTTGTTATGTCCCAGTCACCCCTTTTACCAAAAAGTTTGGCTTTGTTGTTTTTAAGACTTAACCTGCATTTTTTTAATCCAGTTATTCACGTGAATTTTGAACCTTTAATGGAAACATTTTAATGGCAAAATTATCACTGTATGTTGCATGTATTGTGCATGATTAATAACAGTGTAGTAGATGAAGGAAGGGATGGAGACAGTCTAATGAAGGGATCATTATTCCTACCAAAAAGTTTGTTAATTGAGTAGTAGTGACTTTGGAGAATTTTGAGGACGTAAAGTAAGATATCTTTAAAACAGCAGCAAGAACATATTTTGTTAACTTTAAAGCTATCACTTGTTGATATTTTCAATTAATGTGATCCACTTGATATATAAAATAGTTCATCATTTAAAATGGGTTTTCACTTTCTTTGGCAACAAGTTGAACCACTGGAGCAATAGTTTTGTTTTGTTTTTAGACTGTGTCTAAATGCCATAAATATAGCTTAATAAAGATAAAACAATGTCATCACTCACTTTGCTCATCTTGCTTACACAGTGGATCCAAATCTGGATAATGATCAGATCATCTAGGAAGCTTTGTCTTTAAATGAGAATTTTCAAATATACACAAAAGTAAAGAGAATGGTAGATATATAATAACATATATACCTATAACTCTGATTCAACAATTATCTATGTTTTTCACATTTGTTTCATACTTCCTTTGACATTTTGTTCTCTACTGAAGTGTTTTCAATCCCAAACATCCTTGTAATTTCACCCCTTCATTCTTCAGTTTACATCTTAGAAATATGAACATTTTCCTATATTATCTCAATGCTGTTACTGTATAGTTTTGTACTGCATAACAACATTTTGATCAAGGACAGACCTCAGGTATGATGTTGGTCCCATAAAATTATAATGAAGCTGAAAAATTCCTATTGCCTAGTAGTGGTGTAGCTATCATAACATTGTAGTGCTATTACTTTACTTTTTATAAATTTAGTGTAGCCTAAGTTTATGGTGTTTACTATAAAGTCTACAGTAGTATACAGTACTCACCACTCGTTCACTGACTCACCCAGAGCACCATCCAGTCCTACAAGCTCCATTCATGGTAAATGCCCTATACAGGTATACAATATTTTATGTTTTATATTGTATTTTCACTGTAATTTTTCTATGTTAGATACGTTTAAATACAGAAATACTTGTTACAACTGCCTGTCATATTCAGTACAGTAATATGCTGTAACAGATTTGTAGCCTCGGAGCAATATGTGTAGTAGGCTATACCATCTAGTTTTGTGCAATAACACTCTATGATATGTTACGACAAAAGCGCTTAACAACACATTTCTCAGAAAATATCCTTGTTGTTAAGCAATGCCTGAGTGTACCTTAAAAAATTTAGGAATAATCTTAGTGAACTTTTCAAAAACACAAATTCATTTATATTTTTACAGTTGTAGGTGTGCCTGGAAACATTTAATTTTTAAAAGCTCTTCAGGTAGCGTAGAAAAGTAATTGAGTTTGAGAATCAGTGGTCTACACAAGCAATTGATTTCATCGAACTTTTCAGAATGTTTGGGTCACTCTAGAATACCTCAGTAATACCTAATTACTGCTTATATAGTATTTTATGAATTATTCCACAAGCATTAGATTTCATTGTTTTCTAGATCTCAAGTGTTCTAAAAAAGTAATAATGTATCTTAGAGTTTCTATTCACTAGTTAAATTGAGTCATATCACACTCTAAGTAAAAATACTCCTATTTCTTGTTGTCATTCAAAGAGATTAGAATGGAAATTTAGAGCTACTAAGTAGTAGGCCAAGTGAAAGGACAGTAGCATGCAATTAAATTTTAGGAAAAAAGTGTAGAAATTGGTTAATTGCCATTGTATATATATATAGTATTTTCATTTTTTTAAAAGTGGTCTCTGTTAGTAGTGTAGTTACTGAAATCCATGTTATTACTGTAGTTCTTGTTAAAAGTTCTGTTACAAAAGAAACCTCCATTTTACAGTCTATTTTATATTGCTGTTTTCAACTCTCTATTTAAACGTACATTGGACCTAATCGCTGAAGTTGCTTAAACTAACCTACTTGTCAAGAAAATTAAGGGGGAACAAAGAATGTTATGATGGTAAAATAATACAGCAGATGTGCTTGCCAATATTTCTGAAAGTACCGTTTTCTAAAGCAACTGATGTTACTAGTTATAATTTGTAAAGTGAACTCTGTAGTGTCATAGTTCTTGAAAACAGTGGCATGAACAGAATTAAATAGGTACCTTGATTGAGTGCTACTTTAAATATGCTAATTATGAATCTTCAAAAGAAAGACTCAATATGAACACTATCCAAACTTTCTTTGGTCATGAACCCTTCTAATGCTGAGCATCTTATGAAACCAGTATAATACTCTTTGGAAGCAATAGCTTAGATGAAAATCACTATACAATTGTAAAAGCTCACATTGATTATGTCACCACTACAGCCCATATATGGTAGAAAAGGAAGAGCAGTTGAAGAAAGAACAAGCAAATCCACACTCAGTCAGTAGACCTATAAAAGATGATGCAAGTGATGTTCAAGAGGATTCTGCAATGGAAGACAAGTTCTATAGCCTGGATGAATTGCATATTCTGGACATGATAGAGCAGGTAAGCATGATTAGAGAGGGTGCCTGCCTTCTTTTAGATTCATTTGTTATCTAGAGTTTTTCCTGTGACTCTTTAAACAGCAAGACCCTTTGAAAACCCCAGTGGTTTATACTGTTTGTGAGGAGAAAGAGAAAAACATAAAAGGTAAGGAGGAATATATGAAGGGAAATAGAATAAGAAAACAAAGAACCTGTAGGAGCTGGAAACTTCACTTTAGCCCTCAAACCATTTCCTGGCTTTAAATATAGGGCAAAGTTAATTACAAATGCATTTCTTTTTTGTTTATTTATTTTTTTTATTATACTTTAAGTTCTAGGGTACATGTGCATAACATGCAGGTTTGTTACATATGTATACTTGTGCCATGTTGGTGTGCTG
>NW_012123820.1:1810614-1819479 GCF_000951035.1 Colobus angolensis palliatus
GTGAGGCGATGCCTCGCCCTGCTTCAGCTCTCGCTGGTCAGGCTGCAGCAGCTGACCAGCCCCGATTGTCCGGCACTCCCTAGTGAAATGACCCCAGTACCTCAGTTGAAAATGCAGAAATCACCGGTCTTCTGTGTCACTGGCGCTGGGAGTTGGAGACTGGAGCTGTTCCTATTCGGCCATCTTGCTCCGCCTCCCACAAATGCATTTCTTGCAAAGGTTTTTCAAATACCACAAAGGGAAGGAAAAGACTAGCATAATCCTACTAGATTACATGTCATGAGAAAAATAGTTTTGTAATATAAAGCTGCTTTCATTTTTAAAAATTAAATATGATTGTTACCATGAAACGTCTACAAAAAATATTGATGTATAATCATTTTTTTTTCTGGCTCCGTTCCTGGTAGTAGTCACTGCTTGGAATGATGTACCTGTATGTGAAGAGGCATGTGAACACAATTTAAGTGCTCAACAGCAAATGAAATAATTGTTTTAAAAACAATTTTTTTTACCTACTAATGAGAATTCAATGATAACCTGCTCTGCGGTTTAAATATAGTGGTATGTCATATGTGGGAATACTCATTGTCTAAGGGTACAGTTAGTGCAAATGATTCCCTGGCTGATAGTACAGCATTCATATAATTGTCCTACCTTTTTTTCTCCTAATTAGAATATGTACATTTTAACTGAAATGACATATTCTTAGCTCTGGATATCACACTACAGTTTAAATATGGGATCTCTGGTTTTCATTCTATAGCCATGAGACTATGGGAACTCAAAAGATAGAATTAAAATGTCACATATCTTCAAAAAAGTTTATTCATTTATTCAAAACCCGTTCATCACCTACGTATTGTATCAAGAGCTATGCTGAGACAGAGTCTCTAGGGCAATCTATGGATAATATTTACAATCTAGTAGATAAATTGAACATTAAACTCAAATGATACAGTGTAATAAGTGTGTGGGCAATTAAGACTGCCTTAGAATGCAGGCTCCTCCACTTACTGTCTATGTGATTTGGGGCAAGTTACTCACTATTTTATCATCTCTAAAATGAAAATAATGACTGCCTACGTCATTTTGTTCTTAGAACATAAAAGCATTACAAAGAAAATGCTAAAGAAATGGTAAGCATGCAGGTAGTGGTATCCAGCAGTAGCAGCAACAGACAAGTAATTGGTACTGTTTATTAAATGCTGTAATTGAGGGGAGGTGGGTTTATCTAAATTGGGTGTTTGGCTTGAGACAAAAAACGTGAAAGGAGTTAGATGGCAACTTGAAATCCCTTTCGGATATCTAAAATATTAGTGATTTTTTTAGAGGAAAATAATACATACATATTTCCTTTGCTCAATAGGGCTCAGCTGGCAAAGTCACTACAGACTATGGAGAAACTGAAAAGGAAAGGCTTGCTCGTCAAAGGCAGCTTTATAAATTGCACTATCAGTGTGAAGTAAGTATTTTTGCCATTAGATCTGAGGGAAGTGAGAAGTATTTCAAATATTAAACTTACTGGTGCTTTCTGTTTGAAAAGAACTTAGTTTGTTTGCTTTTTTCTTTCAATTTCTGGTGACTTGAACGTAATTATCTGAAATAATATTTTTTATTGATCAGGATTTCAAAAGACAGTTGAGAACAGTGACTTTTCGGTGGCAAGAAAACCAAATGCAGATGAAAAAGAAAGACAAAATTATCGCGTCTCTTAATCAACAAGTGGCTTTTGGAATCAATAAGGTTTCCAAGTAAGTATAAATCTTTTGATAAAGGGAAATTCTGGGTTTGTTCCATATCTTTAATAGTTAATCCCTGCGTAACCGCTAGATGGCACTGTGACTACACATTAGGAACTCTAACCACAAGACTGCACTTGTTTAAAAACCAACCGTATTTTGTCTTGCCAACTGGATTGAGAAATAAGCAGCTGCTCACATTATATATCAAACTTTTCATGTATTGGCTGAACAAGTGTGAAGATAATAGAATTACATGAGAAAAATAATTAACTTTCAGGTCATGACTCTAATTTGTAAAAATGTGACCAATGATTGGCTGTTTCTTTATAGTATGTGAGTACATTCCTTAAAGACACCAAGGAATCAGTTGAGTGTATTTTTATGTTGGTCTCTCATTTCTATTCTAAGCCTGCGAGATTGAAAACAAATCTTTATGTTTGTTTGATTGATTGGGGAAGACTCTTTCCCCCCTTACCCCAATCTCTTTTCTCCTAAACCTGAAGTATTAAATGCCTTCAGATCAAAAATTCTGACTGACTTAGGGAAAAATTAGTAACGTGCTTTGTTCTTTTTGTACTAATCACTGCTTCCAACCTGTATTTGTTTAAATAGTAGCATAGTTTGTAGCACATTATTTTAATAAACAGTAATACCATAAGACACCAGCCATCCAAAAAGTCTAGTTTAAAATCCATTGCAGTTTCTAGAAAGCTGATAGGGAGAATAGACAAGTGCTTTGAATGTCTTTGAGTGGGGAGTCCAAGATATTTCTTACAAAATTGGGGAAATATTTGCCAGAGATTTAGGTCTTAATTTTTCTTTCATATATTGTATCTACCACATGAAGGGGTTATCAGGAAGAACTACATGCCATAGTTCTGACAACATAATTTCACTCACAAACATTGTCAGACTTATCCTGACTAAAGTTAGAGAGATCTTTCAAGTTCAGAAGGCTGTGAGGACTTAAGAAAACTTAGACAAATGAAGCTGGCTGCGATGACTTAAGAAACTGTACTTTATGTTGGACACGGTGGCTCACGTCTGTAATCCCAGCGCTTTGGGAGGCTGAGGTGGGTGGATCACTTGAGGTTGAGAGTTTAAGACCAGCCTGACCAACGTGGAGAAACCCCATCTCTACTAAAAATACAAAATTAGCCAGGTGTGGTGGTGCATGCCTGTAATCCCAGCTACTTGGGAGGCTGAGGCAGGAGAATTGCTTGAACCCAGAAGGCAGAGGTTGCGGTGAGCCGAGATCATGCCATTGCACTCCAGTCTGGGGAACAAGAGCAAAACTCTGTTTCAAAAACCAAATAAAAAAGAAAGAAAGAAACTATACTTCAGCATTCAGAACTTCATCTGGATGACCAATCCAGAAATATGTCATATAATATCAGAGATTAGAAAAGCAATGCCATCAATGCAGATGAGCTGCCTCTCTTCCATCTGAAGATATCCCTCCGCAACTCTTGACCACGGATCTATGCACTCACTGTATATGCTTGAGGCTATAAGCAGTCCACTTTAGGTGATGCACACCTAAAGTGGTGCACATCTTCACAAAAATGAACATTTTGTGTTGGGCATTCACCAAACATTTATCAAGGGCCTACTATATTAGAAAACTTATGGAAGCCACATGTAGAAGATACCAAGATGTGTGAGACATTCATTATGATCTAGTGGAGAGTGTAGATTAACATGTAAGGATAAAATTACATAAAACAGAGACTTCCAGGTCCACCAAGATGTATAGTCCCATTCCTTACAGCTGTTTCTTGTTGAAACTTTAACACCCTGGATGTAACAAAACAGACAAGCATAGGGACGCTCTAGAAGATGGAATAAGAAAGCATGCTGTCTAAAGACATTGAGACTTGAGGAATGAGCTGGCAGTAAATTTTCTCTCTGCCTTCCGTATATCTCGGGACACTTTGGAAGCTTTCAACCTGGAATTGCTAATAAGCACAGGGGGAGAAAATCTCTAGAAAAGCCTGTCCCTTCTAGCCAAAGGATCAGTAAAATGAAATTATAACAATAGAAAGGCTTTTTGACAATACCCACCGTACTGCAGCCACACACCAGTGGCCCCACACCACCCCTTGGAAGCAGGCAGTACACGCTGATTCTCCCACCTAAGTAAGTAGCAGCAATCCTATTTTCCTGTTGGGGTAGTGTTGGCAGTACCAAGCAAGCAGCTGACTTCCAAGTTCCACTGGGGAAAAGGAGACAATGCTTTAATTCCTCTGCCAGGATGTGTCAGTGTGGTCCAGCTGAAAGGTGAACCTCTACTGCTACCCAGCACCAAGGTTACTTAAGCCAGTCTGAGACAAAGCTAGTCAATACTAGCTTCATCCCTACTCCCTCTCACTAGGAATTAAGACTTCACCCGTGGGGCTAGTTGGCATTCCCTTTTATCCCCTTCCCTCAGCTGGTGCCAGAAGGGCACAACAAGGAGCTGAACTTCTGCCTCCACCCTGCAGCAACAAAGTACTACAAGTCAGTCCTTTGCTTACTCCTTTCCTAATGTCAGCAGGGCCCAGCAAGGAGCTGATCTTATTTTCCACTTGGAGGCAAAAAGGCAGTGTGAGCTGGTGCTCCACTTTCATGGGAAGGTGTCAGTTGGGCTGGGAGGGGAGCTGAACTTGTACACTCTCATCTGCATTGAGGCAGCGTGAGTCAGTGCCCACTTTTCCTGGGGTGCATTTGGTAGAGCTCGGTGCAAAGCCATGCATACACACCTCCTTGGCTTTTACATTATATCTCAACAGGACACTGCCTGCTAAAAATAGGAAGATTAAATAGAACCCAGAGTCTCATAATATTCAAAATATCTAGGCTACATTAGAAAACATAGATCATACCAAGAACCAGGAAATTAAGACAAGAAAGACAAAAGACCAACAAATGACAATATTAATATTATTCGGATGTTTGAATTATCTGACAAAGATTTTAAAGCAACTATCATAAAAATGCTTCAACAAAATTGAATAATCTTGAAACAAATGAAAACCTAGAATATCTCAGGAAGGAAATAAGTTATAATAAAGAATGGAAATTATATACTAGAAAATACAGTGATTGAAATTAGAACTTGCTGCATATAATCACTAGTAAAGTGGAGATGACAGAGGATTGAATCAGTGAACTTGGGGACAGATGAATAGAATGAACTCAATCTAAAGAAAAAAGAGAAAATAGACTGGGGGAAAAAAAAGGAGTCTAAAGGACCTTTGAGCCAATAACAAAAGAGCTAAAATACTTGTCACTGGAATTTCAAAAAGAGAGCAGAATGAGAGAGAGACTGAAAAAGTATTCAAAGAAATACTGAAAATTTCCTAAATTTGATGAAATTTATAAATTTACAAATTCAAAAACTAAGTGAACCCCAAATAGCAAAAACTCAAATCCATGCTAAGACACATCATAACTTAACTTCTGAAAACAAAAGACAAAGAAAAGACTTGAAAACAGGCAGAGAAAAACATTACTTATGAGAACAGTAATTTGAATGACAACAGATTTTTCATTTGAAACCATGAAGGCCAGAAAGAAGTGGCAGTTTATTCAATTACTGAAAGAAAAGAGCAGAACCATGAATCCTGTATTTAGCAAAAATATTGTGTAGGAATAGAAGGAAATAAAAATAGTCTCAGACGATGGAAAATTATAAGAATTTATTGCTAGCAAATTCACATAGCCTACCATTAAAGAATGGCTATAGGAAGGTCTCTAAACTTTAAAAATATATATATAGTAGAAGCTTGAAACTTCAGAAAGGAAAGAAGACCATCAGAATGAGTAAAGAGTAAGATAAATAATAAGTTTCCTACTGTTTATTAATTTCCTAAACCATATTTGATGGTTGAAGCAAAAATTGTAACACTATCTCATGGAATTCTATGTAGAAGACACACAACAATATATTCAAAAAGTGAGGAGGGTAAAGGGACCTAAATGAGAATAAAGCTAAGGATATATCGTGCAGACATTTATGAAAAAAAGTAAGAGTGGCTATATTAAAATCAGATTAAATGGATTTCAGAAGAAAGAAGAGTGTTGGACACAAAGAGGGACATTACCTAATGATAAAAGGATCAATCCACAAGAACCTCAAGGTATATGTACGAAAAACAGCCTCAAAGCACATGAAGTAAAACCTGATAGAACTGAAAGAAGAAATGGAAAAGTTTACCATTATAATTGAACACTTCAAACTCCACTCTCAATTTATAGTACTACTAAACAGAAAATCAGCAAGGATATAGAAGACCTCAATAACCACCATCAACCAGCAGGACCTAATTGATATTTATAGAACACCCCAGATAACAGTAGAATACACATACTTTCAAGTGACCACAGGATGTATCTACCAAGATAGACAATATTCTGGGCCATAAAACAAACCTCAACAACAAATTTAAGAGTTGAAATCATACAAAGCATGTTCTCAGGTCACAATGGAGTCAAATTAGACATCAACAGGGAGATACCAAGAAACCTCCAAAGGCCTGGAAACTACGCAACCCATGTCTAAATAATCCATGGGTCAAAGAAGAGATCTCAAGAGAAACAAAATACATTGAATTTATATGAAAATACAGTATGTCAAAATTTGTGCCACACAGCTGAGGCAGTGCTGAGAAGGTTATAACATTAAATATACACATTAGAAAGAGAAAAGTCTTTAGTGGATAATCCAAGCTCTCACTTCAAGATCCCAGAAAAAGAAAACCAAAATAGACTCAAAGCTTGCAGGAAAGATTAGAAATAATGGAAGCAGGATGCAGTGGTGCACACCTGTAGTCCCAGCTACTTGAGAGGCTGAGATGGGAGGATTGCTTGAACCCAGGAGTTACAGTTCAGCATGGGCAACATAGCAAGGCCCCATTTCAAAGAAAAAAAAAGAAAGAAAGAAACTAAGAAAGACTGAGTTGTGAAAAGAAAAATAGTAGAGAAAATCCATGAAACAAAAACCTGTATCTTTGAAAAGGTCAATAAAATTGACAAACCTCTAGCAAGACTGACAACATAAGAGAAAAGACATAAATTACTACCATCCAGAATGAAACAGTGATATCACTGCAAATACTACAAACACTGCAGACATCAGAGAATTATGCTGAATGAAAAAAGCCAGTTCCAAAAGCTTATATATGTTTCTATTTGCTGAACGTTCTTGAAACGACAAAATTATAAAAATGGAAAACAGATTCGTGGTTCCAAGGTTATAAGAAGGGGATGAGAGTGAAAGGGAAGTGGTTGTGGCTTTAAAAGGGCAAAATGAAAGATCCCTGTGGTGATAGAACGGTTCAGTATCTCGACTGTATCACCATCAATATTCTGGTTAGGGTATTATACATTAGTTTTGCAAGATTTTACCATTGGGAGAAATCGGGGAAAGGATTCATGGGTTCTTTGTGTATTATTTCTTGTACCTGCATGTGAACTTACAATTATCTCAAAATAAAAAGTTTAACTGTTTTAAAAAATAATGAATAACTGTCAAACAAGAGTATACTTAGTGGAAGTTTTGTAGGGTAGAGAGAATACTTTTGATTGTTGTGATCAGGAACTTCTTTCAGTGAAGAACTTTATTAAAGACACAGTGCTGAACCTAGGCATTGAAGGTTAGGTGGGATGAGATGGAAGAAAAGACAGGGCATCAAGGCAGAATGGACATAATGACTACTCTGTGTTCTCAGATAAGCTTTTGAACGTTTTCTTCGTTTAATTCATCTGAACATTGCCCAAGAGTATGTGATAAAATATAAATATTCCTTAATTGTAAATGTTGGCTTTTTTCATCTTAGAATATGGAGATTAGAAAGCAAAAACAGTGTGGTTTTTTTTGGCCTAATTCAATTTAATGTGTGCAGTAAATGTTTGGCAAATATTTGTTGATGATAGTTGAAGTGTTAACAAAGAAAATTTTATAGAAGTGACTTTGGATAAACTGCAATAAGCAGTTAATCATGTCAAGAAACTGCTGTCAACAGTCTGTAATAAAACTTGATAATCAGCTAGAGTTAACTTGAGAACTTTAGATTTTTTAGAAAGAAAATCTAGTAATTTCATCCTGTTATATTAAACATGAGAAAAAGACTGAGAAGTTAAGACTGCCTGAACATATGTAGCTGGCTCTTACCTGAGCTGGATAGTAAGAACTATGCCTACCTTATCCTCTATTATTTAAGAATCTAGGTGTTCTGAAATCCCCACTAGTTATGTCAACTATTATTGCCAACTCTAAACTAGAGTTGGGTAGAATATTGAAGTAATGGAAGTATACAAAGGCAAACGAGATGTCAGTCTTAAAATTTTAACTGCTTTTCAACTCTGTCAACATATTCCTATATATTACACTAACAAAGCTTATATTTCTTAATATTTCACTTGAGAACGTGACCTCTTTTGTACAGAAAGAGACCTGGTTTCTTTTCACTGCATTCTCAGACCAACAGAGCATTAACTATAAGTCTCTAAGTCTTCTAAGAAGCTTAGAGTAAAGGTGAATGGGTAGTCTCTGAAATCTAGTAGTGAGCAGTCCATCCAACATTAAAGTCGTCATTTCAAAGACTTATTATTCCAATAATTTATATTAACCAAAATTCTTCTATTTATCCCGAGTTTAAATATATTAGAGACTTAAAGAGAAATGTGCTTTTATTATAAATCTTTTCATATTGAAGTTAATTACTAGGTTTTTGTAAAAGCTTGGTTGTGAAAAGAAATACAGCAGCATAAGGGAGGAACATCAGAAACGGTATGTGAACATATGTCAACCAAAAAGTATTTGTGTTTCTCTTAGTTTCTTACATATTAATTTTGAAGTTGATCACAGGCTATAGATTCTGATTTATACAAAATTTTTACCCATTCTTTCCATGATAAGATCATGTGAGTGACCCCCAGGTGATAATTCATAGTTTTAATTAAAATTTGCATTTATACATAGCCTCATCACTTCAATATTTAAGGTTTGATTTCCTTTAGACCTTAAATCTTTCATAATTTGCATGACTTGATATAATACCACTTTAAGGAACTTAAAGTTCTCAATCTCACAACAAGCTTAGAAAATTAGAAGATACCATCTCTTTTTTTTTTTTTTTTT
>NW_012123820.1:1819629-1848439 GCF_000951035.1 Colobus angolensis palliatus
GGGGTTTCACCGTATTAGCCAGGATGGTCTCGATCTCCTGACCTCGTGATCCGCCTGTCTCGGCCTCCCAAAGTGCTGGGATTACAGGCCATCTCTTGTTTTCTAGTAGGTAAGCTGAAGCATGAAGAGCTAAAGACATTTTGCCAAGTCACTGTGCTTGGGATGCAAGATAACACTTCTCTTTTGCTTTCTAATTTACTGAATTAGAACTTAGTTCCCCTCTCTTTGGGACGTCAGTAAATCAGACATCAGAAACAAGATACATTTTAAAAGGACCAGTTCTAGGAGTTCAGTTGTATTCAGGCTCAAGATTTGTGGCACCAAATGGACATACTTTGTCTCCTCCACAGCTGTAGTTAGAGCTGTTCTGACTGTGTTAACGACAAATAATTTCTAACATCTTTTGACTTTCTTGCTTGTTTGCGTAGATTACAGCGTCAAATCCATGCTAAAGATAATGAAATCAAGAACCTTAAAGAGCAACTTTCTATGAAAAGGTACAAATTTAGCTTTATCTTTGGGTGCACTCTCTCTGAAACTGTACTTCACTCAACACATTCTGACTGGCATATCGATGTTACTTATCTTTCAAACTGGCATACTTTTGAGACTGATATTGAACAGTATTAATAATACACTGGGACAAAAGGTGTAAACTGGGAGTATCTTAGGCAAGTAGGGAGGTATGGTCGCTTTAGCTTTGACTCTAGAAAACTGCTAGAAGAATCTGTATCAGCAGCGGTACAGTCCCAGAACAAACTACTGCCAGAGACTAGACCTTAAGAGTTACCCCAATCAATACTATTAGATGTGGCTGCTTTATGAAACTGGCCAAGTTTTATTCTTATTCATCTATTTTGCCTGTGGGTAATTTTTTTAATAACACCTTTTTGAAATCCATTTCATATAGCATAAAATTATCTCTGTTAAAATATACAATTTGTTGATTTAGAATATTCACAGAGGTTTACAGTCATCACCACTAGCTATTTCCAGAACATTTTTGTCACCCCAAAAAAGAAGCCCATTAGATGTCATTCCCTATTCTCCCCTCCTCCAGCTTCTGGCAACCACTAATTTATTTTCTGTCTGTGTGGATTTGCCTCTTCTGAACATTTCATATAAATTGGATCACATAATATGTAGCCTCTTGTGAGTAACATTTTTCACTTAACATATTTTCAAAATTCATCCATGTTGTAGCATGTATCATTACTCATACCTTTTTATGGATAAATAATATTCCATTCCTTGGCTATATCTTATCTTATTTTTCATCAGTTGATGGACATTTGGCTTGTTTCCATTGTTTGGCTATTATGAATACTGTTATCAATATTTACATACAGATTTGTGAACATGTTTTTGTATTTCTTGGGTATGTACCAAGGAGTAGAATTGCTTGGTGATCAGTAAACTTTATGTTTAACTTTTTGAGGAATTGCCAAACTGTTTTCCAAGTAGCTGCACCATTTTATAATCCTATAAACAGTGTATGAGGGTTTCAATTTCTCCACATTCTGATCAACATTTCTTACACGTTAGATTACATCTTTATTTTACCCATTGTATTATGTGTGAAATAGTATATAAATGTGGTTTTGATTTGCATTTTCCCACTGATTAATTATGTTGAGCATCTTTTCATGTGCTTATTGACCAGTTACGTATCTTCTTGGAGAAATGTCTATTCAAATCCTTTGCCCATTTAAAAAATTAGATTGTCTTTTTATTGTTGAGTTTTAAGAGTTCTTGTCCCTTATCAGATAGAAGTCCCTTATCAGATACATGATTTTCAAATACTCTCATTCTGTGTGTTGCCTTTTCATTTTCTTGATGTCATTTAAAGCACAAAACTTAATTTGATGAAGTCCAATTTGTAATTTTTTTCTTTTAGGCAAATTTTACATGATATTTAATGGTATAATAATTAATTCCTTTTGTGTTAATATATTTGCTTGAATATTTTATTTTTTTCTCCTCAAAAAAGTCTAACCTTAGTGATATTATAATATACTGTTACCAAGTTTCTCATCAATGTTTGTTAGGTCCTCAAGTATCCAAGTGTTTCTAATAATAAAACCTCAAGGACGGCCTTTGTGACAGTCTCTATTATAATGCTGTATTTTCAATTAATTGTTTTCATTAAATTTAGAATTTGGTTTGTATGTTTATAGAATTCTGGGACTCAAGTGTAAGAAACTGAGATGGGATAGAAAAAAAAGGAACCTCATAGGTAACCATTTCCCTAATGTCCTTCATAAACAATGTCTTTACCGTCATCTCCCTCCTTCCCTCTCAAACTATAGGGTTTGCTTTCATTCAAAAATGTTGAATGTGAGCACTGAAATAACCAGTCAAATATTTTAATGCAGTGACTTCACTTAATGATAGGTATAATAAAAACCTGTGTGGTTACTATCGTTGAGATACAAAAAAGCTTATAGAAATTTTATGTAGAACTTATTAATCAAGATAATAGTTAACATTTATTTGGTGCTTATTATATGCCAAACACAAAGTGCTTTATATTATCTGAATTAGTTTTCACAACAGCTCTTTAAGGTAAGTAGTACCATTTTTTCCATTTTCCTGATTTTTACATGTGAGGAAACTGAGGTATAGAGAAATTGAATAGCTTGCTGTCTTAGGTTGAACTGTTCTATCAAAGTACCATTGATTGGGTGGCTTATAAAAATAGAATTGTATCTCTCACAGTTCTGGAAGCCGGGAAGTCCAAGATCAAGGTAGCAGCCTATTTGGTATCTGGTGAGGATCCACTTCCTCATAGACAGCCGTCTTCCCACTGTAACTTCACATAGCAGAAGGCAGGCAAGGGAGCTCTTTCAAGCCTTTTTTAAAAGGGCATTAATTCCATTCATTAGAGTTCCGCCCTCATGACTGATCATCTCCCAAAGACACCACCTCCTAATACCCTCACTTTGGGGGTTAAGATTCTACATACGAGTTTTGGGGGTACACAAACATTCAGTTCATTGCACTTGCCCAGGGGTTTTACTTTTAATAAGTTGTGGAGCTAAGATTCATCCTCAGACAACTTGATTTCAGAGCCAAGTTTTGAATCATAACCTCTACCCTGATAGCTTTAAAACTTCTATACTCTTGATAGTAAAGAATAACAGTAGGGATTGAACAATATCCTCTCTTGTTTCTATGTGCTATATATACTTCTCCAAGAAATAAGTTCCTACTGATTGTATAACTTATCTTTTTTCCTCCTGAATTAGATGAAAAAGGCTGTGCTTGATGTAATATTGCAGAGTGTTTAATGATCTTATGTATTTCAGATCTCAGTGGGAAGTGGAAAAACATAATCTGGAAAGCACAATGAAAACATACATAAGCAAACTGAATGCAGAAACTAGCAGAGCTTTAACAGCGGAGGTAAAAACAAAACAAAACGGGGACAGGGGTATGGGGTGAGGGGAAAAGTTTTACTTGTATACCATCATACTAAAGAATTTTTAAAAGATTGTTTTTTGTATAAACAGAAATAAGACATCTTAGTATCAGCCAGGAAAATACAGCTCAAAGTCTTGTGCTTTTTTGACTCATTGGCATATCATGTGTGAATACTACAGTTTTGATGATCTTATGTTGTTTTCCCCCAATGACTTGAAGAAATTGGTCTATTACAGTATGTATAGCAAATACAGACATCTTGGGGAAATTCTCATGAAGCCAAGTCACTAAGCCAAAGTTCTAATAATAACATTTTATTGCTGCCACAATATCTTCTCTGTTTGCTACTTCCGATATAGATCTTACAAAAATACATACAAAAATACATACATATCATACACCTGAATATGAAAAACCCAACTTTTCAGACTGCAGTAAAGTTACCCAAATTTTTCTAAGTTAGAACACCACATAACTAGGGTCTCTCAAAAGAAATATGATTGTATATGTGTATGTAATTTTTATATATACATAACAAAACTTGATACACAATAAGATTCACATTTTTGGAGAGCTCAGTGACATTAAAAGCACTACAAACCTTCCACCTCTGTCGTGGGTAAGCTCTATTCTCTAGCAGAGTACTTGGGATCCTGGAAGTCAGCAACCAAGTAGTAGTATCTGAACCAAAAATCCATGAAGAATACTGTTGGGATATTAGCTTTAACAAAAGAAAAAGTTCAGATTACTTTAAAAGCTCAAGTTTGTATACAGTGTTTTTTATTGTTTTTAATCAGTAAGTTTCTTTGTGCTTCTATTATTAATTTTAGAAAGAAAGAACTTTCTAATACTTAATACTGTCCAACAGTGTATTTTAGTGAATACTGAGTGTTTAGTAGTAAAAAACAGAAGCTAAATGAATACAAGTAGTGATATGGAAAGGATTCCTGCTGCGGGAGAGACACTGAACTACGTAATCTCCCAAGCCCATTTGTATCTTTCTGTATGATCTTATTATTCCCTCTTCATCAGTGACCAAAAAAATAGATAGCAGGAGTGTTCTCAAACTACTGCATGTTAGAATTACCAGACAGCTTTTAAAAATGCCAATGCCCAAGCTATACTCAGTATCAATCAGATTAGAATATCTGGGACAAAGGCATCATTTTTGAAAGTTTCTGAGATTATCCCAGTATGAGTGCACATTTGAAAAGACGTGCTCTAGAATGTTTACCAACCTAGTAACCATTAAATAAGGAAATTAGAATTGCATAGGTGGCATTGATTTAAAAGCTTTTGTGATGTATCTTGAATGGTCAAGGAACCTAGATGCTATTGGAAGAAATTGAGAAATAGTTTTAAATTTACTTGAGATGATTGAGAAGAGAATGTTCCTTTACAAGCACACCTTCAACTTCTTTCTCTTTCTCTCAAAAACCTGTAGGTGTATTTCTTACAGTGTCGTAGGGATTTTGGTTTGCTTCATCTAGAGCAGACTGAAAAGGAATGTCTCAATCAGCTTGCCAGGGTGACTCACATGGCAGCAAGGTAATCTTTCCCCCTTCCTTAATGTATATTAATTTTAGAGATGTTAGCAGTTGTCTCCACAGTTGAATGTAATCTGTGATATGTTTTACATATGTGACATCGGAGTTCTTAAAGAAGCTCTTGTGGGTTTTTTTGTTTTGTTTTGTTTTGTTTCGTTTTTTCCCCCCTGAAATTCCTTTTACCAGAAGCTGTTGTTGTTGTTGTTGTTAAACCTCAAAAGTCATTTAGTTACTTTGATGCTTGTACTTGGCTGCTTCTGCTGAAGCACTGAGAAGTCTACTGAGTACTATGTACAATAGTAGCTGCTGAAAGATTTTTTCCCTTTCTCTGTAGTGAAGTAGATCAAAAGTCTCAGAGACATACATGAACACCAGATACTTATGAAACAAGGTAGATTCTAATTGGAAGAGTTTTTTTCTAATTGTTTTCCTTTATAATACCTGATTTTAAACACCTAGGGAATATGTTGAGGGAAACATCAGTATTAACACCTAAATCGTATGTTAAGGGTACTCTTCTGCTATGCTTTTATAGTAATTATAGAGTAATTTTCAAATATTGAACAGGTTGCATGAACCTCTCCTTGAATGTATAATTTCATGGGGTACACCAAACTTAAAGAATTAATTAAATTAGAATCTCTGGGACCCAGGCATCATTATTTTTAAATGATTATTATTTTAATAATCAGCATTGTTCTTTCATTCTAAAGAATCAGAGTCTTTGATGTTTCACAAGATTATCAGGATATACTGATGTGCACTCAGGGAAGTACTGTTGTAAATGATCTATTTTTGCTTGCTAGAAGCAGAAAGAGTGCTCTATACATTAGGATATTATGGAACTTCTTTGTATGAGATTATCCTAGTGATAACTTGTTCAGCTCTTATAAAATTGTTGGGCTGGGTGATACTGGCGTGGGATGTTATAACGGATAAAACCTTTTAAAAGGCCATATGAAATATTTTTTCTAGAGATAATAGACCTTAACGACTTCAAGTTGTTCCTACCTTTGTTAAGTCATTTGGTAGGCATGAGTTGATAAAACTATTGTTTGTGCAATTTATGTACTGTATAAAGGCAGCAACCTCATTTATCCTCATAGAGAGGGTATTTCTAATTTATCCTCCCAGAGACAGTATCTTTTTCTAATTTGCAAAGGAGCCATATAGGCCAACCATGGCTTTTTCATGTCAGAGTTAATGTGAAGATAGTCCAAAACTTGCTTCCAACATGAGTCAACATTTTAGAGAACATCACTGTATTAGATTACTAAGGCTTTCCTGCTTCATTGGAAAGATTCCTTACAAAGGTTTTATAATATGTACTAAAAATATATCATCAAGATAGAAAAAAAAAAACTTGTTCTGGAAGCATCAATCATATTTGCTCTTGAAAAATGAATTTTTTTATTACTGTTTTTGTTATTTTTAGTAACACACCTGTCCATACCTCTTTATGCCCATTTGAAGTAATTGTTGGTGATGGGGGTAGTTTTGTGTTTTGTTGACATATATGCTAGAAAGCATGATAGACATGTTTGGAAACCTCAGTGTTATAAAAAGAAAGAACTTTCTTTTGTGTCTCCTTTTCTAAAACAGCAACCTAGAATCACTTCAATTAAAGGCTGCGGTAGACAGTTGGAATGCCATTGTGGCAGATGTTAGAAACAAGATTGCATTCCTCAGGGTAAGTCCTGAAGTATATTTAGAGAAAATTGGCTTAATGTTATAGATGGTGTAAAGTTAGAAAACATATTAGTAGAAAAAATTAAGGAATAACATATTTTCCATTTTAGTTATTAAAGTTTATGCCTTCACTTTGAGATTACTTCCTTGTGGTTGGTTGTAGATAACATCCTAGATTCACACATGTAGTCTTTTATATCCTTAGTCAAGAAAATAATAAACTCAAAAATTGTGCCCTCACACCTAGCTTTTCTAGAATTTCAAAGCTAACAGTGCCCCAATCAAAACTAAATGTTTTGGCCAGGCACAGTGACTCATGCCTGTAATCCCAGCATTTTGGGAGCCAAGGCGAGAGAATCACTTGAGCCAGGTGCTCAAGACTGTGGTGAGCTATGATCATGCCACTGCACTACAGCCTGGACTACAGAGTGAGACTCTGTCTCTAAAAGAAAATTTGGAATAAAAGCTAAATGTTTTAATGCAGTCTGAGTAATAATGTGTTTACAGAATTTAAAGGAAAATCAAGTAGGCCTGTATTTGTTTTCAGTCTAACTTTTTATGTAATTATTCCATAATGCAAAATCGTAAATTCCTAAGTACTGGTCTAAGACCATGCTACAGATAATCTAAAGAGATAATCCACTGACTATTTATTAATTGATTTTATTTTAGAATCTTTTTATATTTATATACTAAGGTCGATATATAATATTGATTTTTTTGTGATTTCACAACACTGTCAGCAAAAAAAACAAAAAAACAAAAAAACCTTGCCATTCAATTGTGAAGTGCCAAAAGCAACTGCATATTTGTCCAGCTCCCTTGGCGGTTTTCACTGTTTCTCTCCAAACTCTTTCTTACTCAATCTTTAGTGATGCTTAGGGTTTCTGTTGGGTTTATTCAAAATTTTGGCCTCAAAAGACCTGCCCCATGTTTTCTTCCAAGCACATGTCCTCCATGCAGAAGTTTCTAAATGTTTTGTTTTATAAGACTTTCTTTCCCAGTTCTTATGGGTTCTTTACAAAATAATGTGGTAAGCAAAAGTGGGGACAATGCCAAAAAATGTTGAAAACGTGTTGTTAAACTTCCAGGTGAGAGTTTTTGTCAGAATCCAAGAGAATAAAATGTACATGGAGCTAGAGCAAGCTAGAGTTACAGATTGTGAGATAAACACAATGTAGAATTTAGTAAGTAATCTCTGAAATTTTTCCTTCAGTTTTTAAAGTGAACATTTGCAAGTAGTTTAACTGCTTGTTACAAATACATTTTTTCTTCTATTTTTTAGCCAGTATAATATTTATAGCTTCTTGAATCTTTAGTCTCTTTTTTTATTTATGTCAGTGGTTCCTATTTTAGAGCTGAAAATTTTGGAAACACTGAGGAATTATCACAAGGATCTGTGAATTATCTGTGTCTCTGTTTCTTATTAACCAATAATGACTCTTAAAAATACAACTGTTTACATGTGGGGATGGTCTGTAGAATTTTTTTTTTTAGTCAGAACCTGTTTTTATATTATTTCTGACAGGTTGGGAACCACTCTTTTATGTTGTATTATTCAAAACTACATCAGATATTCCCATATACTGTCTCTTTAAAGTTGGTTGTTGTCTAAAGTGTTTTTAGTCTTCTTCTACCAGACACAGTACAATGAACAAATAAACAAAGTAAAGCAAGGATTTGCCTTGAGTACCTTGCCTCCAGTCCAGCTTCCTCCTCCACCACCCAGTCCTGAGATACTGGTAAGAAATACAACATTTTGAATAATTGCCCTTTTCATTTTGACAAATGGTAAGGGCTGTGAAACACTGAATATACAGTATGTTTAATGTGTGTTCAAAATGGAATAGGCGCATATTGTGAGTATCAGTTGTAATTAAGACCATACCTTCGAGTCACCAGATGAAATAATTAGATGGGCGAGGCCTGTACAATAGGTTGTATCATTGGATTTTAGTGAAGCATTTGATATACATAGAGTAATATTTTCTCATTCATCCTATTTCACCTACCTTGTGGGAGCTAAATGATGAATACTCAGATCAGAGGTCCCCAGCCCCTGGGCCATGGACCAGTGCACAGCAGGAGGTGAGCGGTGGATAAACAAGCAAAACTTTATGTACAGCTGCTCCCCATTGCTCACATTACCATCTGAGCTCCGCATCCTGTCAGATCAGCTGCAGCACTAGATTCTCACAGGAGTATGAACCATATTGTGAACTATGCATGTCAAGGATCTAGGTTGTATGCTCCTTGTGAGAATCTAATGCCTGATGATCTGTCACTGTCTCCCATCATCCCCAGATGGGACTATCTAGTTGCAGAAAAACAAGCTTGGGGCTCCCACTTATTCTACATTATAGTGAATTATATAATTATTTTATTATATATTACAATGTAATAATACTAGAAATAAAGTGCACAATAAATGTAATGTGCTTGAATTCTCCCAAAACCATCTCTACTCCCCAGTTCATGAAAAAATTATCTTCCATGAAACCAGTCCCTGGTGCCAAAAAGATTGGGGATCACTGCACGAGATGACCGAAACATCTCAATGTAATACCCTGCACAGCTGGACCTCACCTCTGCATTTCTACTTTAGACTTTCTTTTTGTGAAGTTTTATATTCTATTCTACCTTCAACAGCAAGGACAGCTTTCACTTCTGCCCCTTCTCTGCTTGTTGTTAGGGACAAGTGGATCTTAATCAGATAAACTAATCCCCATACTGTATTTTTGGGAAACATAGTACCCTAACTCAGTAAATTCACACAACTGTCCAAAAGACCTTTTAAGAAGATGTCATTAGATGATAATTTGTATTATTCTAAGAGATCTGGTGGTAGGAAGAGAGGAAAAATGTAAGATATTGGGGGACAGATGGCTTTGATATCACCACTCCTGCTTATAATAGAAATCTAAAAATGTTATTTCTCCTCATGGTTGAGTATAACAAAGAATTTAAAAATTTTATCATCTGTATGGATACTGTTTCAAAAGCAGGATCTATAACTAAAAGAATTATGGGATATATACCATGGGCTTTAGTTTAGAATGATAGTATTGCCTTTTATATTTTTGGTTAATTCAGTTTCTATAGGAACAGTGGATTATGAACATTATTATTCTAGGCTTGGATCATCATCATACCCAACTACTCTGATAAGGAATGTGTTCCAGAGAAATTCCAAAGATTCCCTGTAGTAACACATATTTTTTTGTAGGATATCTAAAAACACTGTACCTTCTGCACATATTCAAAATACTGTCCTTAGATTGTAGTTAAACTCTTCCATGGCTCTTAACTATAAAATGGGTCCACAGACTGTGAAGCTACATACAGAGCTGTTGTTTGGAGTTTCCTGGAAGCAGACCAGTATAAGCCTTGGCTGTCTGATGCAAGTGATACTCTGTGTCTGACAAACATAGTCAAACCTTGACCTCCAGACCCTCCAGATCTTTTTATCCCTTTGGAGACTTTCTTATGTCTGACGTGTCTTACCCAGGTTTAGTTAAGTACAAAAACCCACTGGCTGTTAGGCTGTGTGGTAATTTATAAGCATCCTTTGCTAACATTCTGAGGGGTTCACCTGTATCTTTTGTGCTTCCTAATTAGGGTCATTGCTGTGCTTGATTAAGCTAACAGTTGTGTTAAAGTACAAGCATTGGTGACCACTGAACATTAAAGGAGAGAGTTTGGGAGAAGAGCAGCTAGAAACATTACAGCACTATTTGCTGTAAACTGAGATGGTACATACAATGGAAGTATACTAATGAGGTCTGGGTTCAGATCCTAACTTTGTGAAGAGCTATGTTGATCTTGGGAAAATCAGCTCTTCTGGACTTTTGCTTTCCCATCAATAAATTAGGAAATTGTACTGGATGATCTGATCACTCAAGTCCCATCTATTTCTGGGATACTAGTATTCTAAGGAGTGGTCATCAGACTTACGTAGTAGAAAATTCTGTGAAAGTGTGGATTGTTCCCAGTTTAACCCAGTAATTCTATGTGTTTCATTGTATCTTGATTTTTGTAACTTGGCTGTTTAATCCTCAAAGAAGTGTTAGTACCATTAAAAAGATCATGCAACGGTTATTTAAAATACACAAATCAGTAAATATGATACATCATATCAACAGAAAGAAAGACAAAAACCATATGATCATTTCAATAGATGCAGAAAAAACATTTGACAAAATTCAACGTCACTTTATGATTAAAACGCTCAAAAAATTAGGTAGAGGAGGTACATACCTCAACACAAGAAAGGCTATATATGACAAACCCACAGCTAACATTATACTAAATGGGAAGAGGTTAAAAGTGTTTCCTCTGAGATCTGAAACAAGACAAGGATGCCCACTTTATTTCTAATAAAAATAGTACTAGAAATCCTAGCCAGAGCAGTTAGGCAAGAGAAAGAAATAAAAGACATCCAAATTGGAAAGAAGGGAGTCAGATTGTCCCTTTTTTCAAACAAATGATCTTATATATAGAAAATCCCAATGACTCCACTTAAAAACTCCTAGAACTAACAACTTTGGTAAAGATTCAGGATACAAAATCAACATACAAGAATCAATAGCATTTCTGTTTACTAATAGTGAACAATCTGAAAAAGAAATTAAGAAAATCCCATTTACAATAGCTACAAAAAACAAAGGTACCTGGAAATAAATTTAACCAAGGAGGAGAAAGATCACTACCCTGAAAACTATAAAACATCGATGAAAGAAATTGAGGGCATAAAGAAATGGAAAAATATGTCATATTCATGAATAAGAAGAATTCAAGGAAATGCAAATCAGAATTACAGGATGTCACCTCACTTTAGTTATTACAGCTACTGGTACCCCAACAGATATATAGACCAATGGAACAGAACAGAGGCCTCAGAAATAAAGCCACACATCTACAACCATCTCATCTTTAACAAACCTGACAAAAACAAGCAATAGGGAAAAGATTCCCTATTTAATAAATGGTGTTGGGAAAACTGGCTAGCCATATGCAGAAAACTGAAACTGGACCCCTTCCTTACACCTTATACAAAAATCAACTCAAAATGGATTAAAGACTTAAATGTAAGACCTAAAACCCTAAAAACCCTAGAAGAAAACCTAGGCAACACCATTCAGGACATAAGCATGAGCAAAGACTTCATGACTAAAACACCAAAAGCAATGGCAACAAAAGCCAAAACTGACAAATGGGATCTAATTAAAGAGCTTCTGCACAGCAAAAGAAACTATCTTCAGAATGAACAGGCAACCTACAGAATGGGAGAAAATTTTTGCAATCTATCCATCTGACAAAGGGCTAATAGCCAGAATCTACAAAGAACTTAAACAAATTTACAGGAAAAAATCAACCCCATCAAGAAGTGGGTGAAGGATATGAACAGACACTTCTCAAAAGAAGACATTTATGTGGCCGACAAACATATGAAAAAAAGCTCATCATCACTGGTTATTAGAGAAATGCAAATCAGAACCACAATGAGATACCATCTTATGCCAGTTAGAATGGCAATCATTAAAAAGTCAGGAAACAATAGATACTAGAGAGGATGTGGAGAAATAGGAACACTTTACACTGTTGGTGGGAGTGTAAATTAGTTCAACCATTGTGGAAGACAGTGTGGCGATTCCTCAAGGGTCTAGAACCAGAAATACCATTTGACTCAGCAATCCCATTACTAGGTATATACCCAAAGGATTATAAATAATTCTACTATAAAGACACATGCACACGTATGTTTATTGCAGCACTGTTCACAATAGCAAAGACTTGGAACCAACCCAAATGCCCATCAGTGATAGACTGGATAAAGAAAATGTGGCAAATATACACCATGGAATACTCTGCTGTCATAAAAAAGGATGTGTTCATGTCCTTTGCAGGGACATGGATGAAGTTAGAAACCATCATTCTCAGCAAACTAACACAGGAACAGAAAACCAAACACTGCATATTCTCACTTATAAGTGGGAGTTGAACAATGAGAACGCATGGACACAGGGAGGGGAACATCACACACTGGGGCCTTTTGTAGGGTGGGGAGCTAGGGGAGGGATAGCATTAGGAGAAATACTTAATGTAGTTGAAGGGTTGATGGGTGCAGCAAACCAGCATGGCATGTGTATACCTATGTAACAAACCTGCACATTCTGCATATGTATCCCAGAACTTAAATAATTTTTTAAAAAATAGCTATTATTAAAAAAAAAAGATATCAAATTTTGGTGATGATGTGGAGAAAAGGGAACCCTTACACACTGTTGGTGGGAATGTAAATTAGGACAGCTATTATGGAAAACAGTATCGAGGTTCCTCAAAAAATTAAAAATAGAACTACCATATGATCCACTGGGTATACTACTGGGTATAGTGGGAAAGGACATGAAGTCAAGTATCCTAAAGAGACATCTGCAATCCCATGTTCACTGCAACATTATTTACAATTGCTAAGATATGGCATCTATTTAAGTGTCCATAAAGGTTGAATGGATAAAGAAAATGTATATATACACAATGAAATACTATTTAGTCATAAAAAAGAATGAAATCCTGTTATTTGTGACAACATGGATGACCCTGGAGGACATTATATTAAATTAAATAAGCCAGACAAATACTACCTGATCCCACACATGTGGAATCTAAAGGAGTTGGTCTCATAAAATTAATTAGTAGAACAGTGGTTACCAGAGACTAGGGAGGATAGATGGAAGGCGAGCACAGGGAGAGGTTGGTTGGTCAATGGGTACAATTAGGAAGGATAAGTTCTGGCATTCTATTTAGTAAGATTATTATAGTTAAGAGTAAGGTATTGTATATCTCAAAATGCCTAGAAGAGAGGATTTTGAATATTACCACCACAAAGAAATGACAAATGAGGTGATGATATGCCAATTACCCTTTGATCATTACACAGTGTATACATGTATGAAAACATCACATTGTACCCCTAAAAATGTACAATTGCGTGTCCATCAAAAATAAAAATAAAGTGTTAAGTAATAGTGGTTCTCAAACAGAGCAGGACTGTTGACTGAGTACCCACTATTCTTTCATTTTTTTAAGTCTTTACATGTAAAAAATTTGACACATTTGTAAAAAATAGTATGAACCTCTTCAAACCCAGGAGCCAGCCTCAGCATTATCAACATATTGTCAGCCTTGTTTTATGTCATTCCCTTTTTCCTCTCCACTGGAATATTTTAAAGCAAACCCCAGATGTTTATACAATTTATCCATTTATACTTTGGGCTATATCCTAAAAGATGAGGAACTCTTACTGGGTATAATCATAACACCATTGTCTTACCTAAGAAAATTGTAATTTTTAATATCCAGTTGGAATTTTTATTTCCCCAGTTGTTTAAAAAAATCTTTTTCTTACCTAGCAGGTACATAATATTCTTTTCAGACGTTAAGACTCAAATGCCAATCCAGTCTATCCATTGTAAAGTTCCCCACTAATTTTTCATATGATAGTTTTAAGATCATTAATTAGAGCTATGTTGCTGTTCCTCATTTTTTAGGTTCAGTAACTTAATTGTTATTGAACTCCTGCTTTACGCTTTATGCCAGTAGTAGGCCTGGCACATAGTACATATTCAATAAATCTGCCCCCTTCTGTACTCCAGCCATCAAGGTATCTTTTCCACAGATAGCTGCTAAGAAGGTCTAGATTTCCATAACCCCCTGGGAAGTACAGTAATACCCACAAGCATATCTGCAAATCACTATATCACAGTTTATCTCCCAGGCCCATCCCACTTCCTCCTCCAGCTCTCCTTGGAACTAAACATTAAGTCAGAATTTCATCAAGTATTACCTCCAATATAAAATATTTTCTATGGATAACTTGGGGTTCTGTGAAATTTCTGAGTATCAGTATTGCCCACCAACATGGATAACACTTCCTGAGAATCTCCTTTGCATAGTCCTGTATGATTACAGTTGGGAGGGAACCTTAATGATTACTTTATACAACCCTCTCATTTTATCGTTTAGGAAATTGGTTTCCAAGGTTATTCAACTAGGTAGAGAGAAATATGACTAGAATCTATTTCTTTTCTGCCTTTTTGTCAATGCTGTTTTCAGTATATCTCATTGCCCTTTGTTTTTCTGATATTCATATATTTCATTATCTGACATACATTGTTTCTAATGTGCTTTGTATCTTGAGTTCATATGAGTGTCTCTCTCCCCCCCCCGCCATATTGCTGTATGAATTTAGATGATGTTCTAAATAAATGTATAAATATGTGCGGGGTTTTTTGTTTGTTATTATTTTTTTTTCTATTTTAGATGCAGCAGTTCTTAGGAAGACCCCTTGTGAAAGAATCTTTCTTTAGACCCATACTTACTGTTCCTCAAATGCCTGCAGTTTGTCCGGGAGTCGTCTCTGCGACTGGCCAACCTAGAGCCCCCCTGGTAAAAGCTTTCTTGGTGGAATAGATGTTAATTAGTTTTTTTTATTACTCTAGTGGACTTCCTGAATGAGTATCTTCATTTTGTTCATTTATTTGATATGATAATGATGGTGGTGATGGTGATGAATGAATGCTTCCTGTCAAGCACTGTGCTCAGGGTGTTACTTATATTATTTAACTGATACTAGCTTAGTTTTGGGATACAAAGATAAATATGTTTTTATACTACAGAATCCTTAAAATTATAGTATTGCTTCTGAAACAGGAAACAATGAAGGGTAAATTGATGTTTTTAATAGATTTTTTTGGCATGGTTGTTGGGAAGATTGAAAAGCAAAGAAGCTAAGTCACAACAAACTAAATTATAAATTTTATTTCCACACACGTACACACACATAGTAGGATATTGTTTCAACTGTATCTATAAACAGACAATAAAATATAGCATCACCTTGGAACGTAAACTGTAAAGTTATAAATCTTTCCAGTTACAAATAGCCAGATAAACTTTATCCAAACCTGAAGAAGGAACAAATAAATTTGAAATTACCAAAATTATCAGTTGTAATCTTGGTGAAGGTAAACTTTTTTTTATTAAAGAAAAATCTTCCAAAAGAATGATGTTAGATGTAATTAATGAAAATTCTCTAATCTGCATTTTCCTATATTTAGGTGCAATTAATTGTTTCTTTTCTTTTCTGGTCCCCATATATTGCTAACAGTTTCCTTTTGAAATATATGGTCAAATGAACTCTGCTCATTATTGTCGAGGCTACCTGTCTATAAACAAATCTGTATATAGTCCTTAACATGCTAAATAAGTAACACATGTTTTTATTACCATGATATTACAGTGTTAACTCTTGCAATTTGCTTGCCCACCATTCTATAAGAAACTATGATAAAATTTTATTAAAAACATTAGAATACCTTAACCTCCTAATTACTTTCTGATTCCTGGGGTAAAGCTTGACATTGAAGCAAATTCAGATTTCTGGGAAATATTCTGCTTCTCCTCACTTATTAGGCGCTGTACAAATTATTACAATGACTGGTAGTAGTTGCTAGTTTTTCACGAATAATAACCTAATATTTGAAAATGACCCATTAGAGCCTTACATAAAAGGTACGGTGTTCATGATTATCTTAGTAATCAGATGAGCACTCCAAAGATATTCACTTATTATATTATTTAATTAGAATCTTAAGAAGGAACTACCATAAAATATGGAGAAAACTGACAGTTTCATGGTTAAGAGTCACAACAACTTCTGTACCACCTTTGTCCACAACATTGATGAGACATTGGGCAGAGCAATTCTAGCAGTATTCCCATCTTTATTTGGTTGTTTGAAAATGTAACTTTACTTTCTTGTTATAAAGGTATATATGCTAATCACAAAATGTGAATAATATAGAAATGTAAGCACATTAGAAAACAAAGTTACTGTGCAACTGAATCCCTAAGAAATAATCACTTCTTATGCATGGTAATTTACAGACCTTTCTCCATGTATACATACGCATTTTAAATTTTTTAATATAAAAGGAAGTAATATCATACTGTGCCATAGACGTTTTAAAAAATCATGTTGCATGCATATCTCTTATGCCCAGACATACAGTTCTATTTTTAAAAACTCGATTAGATGTGCCATAATTTATTCATTCCTCTATAGACATCAGGTTTTTTTCAGTTTTCACTGTTAAAAAAGAAACAGCAGTAAACAGCCTTCATGTTTTTTGTACATGTGTGTAATTACTGAAGCAAGCATGTCCTATTTTAAAAATAAGTTTTAAATATTTATAAACAGTTAGAAATATTGTTTGTATTAGTTAACAGAAAAACCCTAAAAGGGATTGTGTATGTCAATATTCTTCTTCATTCTATCCATTTTCTTTGTCCTATTTTAAAAATAAGTTTAAAATAAACAATTAGAAATATTAATTAAGAGAAAAACTTTAAAAATTGAATGTGTATGCCAGTACTCTTCTTCATTGTACCCATTTTCTGAGGTATAGGAATGTAACTTCTTCATAATTAAACCTGATGGGCTATAACTCTCTGCCTCTTACAGATGACTGGCATAGCCTGGGCGCTGCCAGCGCCTGTGGGAGACGCTGTGCCTCCCAGTGCAGGTCTGGGCAGTGATCCCTCCATGATGAACTGGGAGAGAATTACAGACAGGCTGAAAACTGCCTTTCCACAACAAACCAGGTATCTTAGTTTTTATTTACTGGTGGATACAGATCATATTCTCCAGTTTTCATAGCCATAATTGTGGCAATGAAACATTTCAGCGAAACATAACAAACACAAAAAAAGTACAGATGTTTCCTTACCTTGACCTTGGTAAGGACAAAGAAATTTACCAGGAAGGGACAGTGTTCAGTGGTGAACCTCTTCGTTAAAAAGTTACTAGTCTTAAATCATGAGAGAATAACTTTAAATTTAGGTTTGCTCATTTACTGAAAGTACAACTAGACATAAACTTACCCAATTTTAATGACACTAACTGCCATAATTATCTTAACCTATCTCCAAAGTGAATTTTAAGTTGATTGTATGCTGTATAAGGCCCAAACATCTTTAGGATTTAATTTCCTAATTTCCTTATTTTTGAGAGTCCTTATAGTTTCTTTGTTGGAGAACACTAAAAATGCAAGAAATCATAACTTTACTGTGCTTTTCACAGTCTACCTTAGGTAGAAAGATATTTAATTATATTCCTACACAAATGAAGTTTCTTTTATCTCAACTCATGTCTAAGGAAATAATTCTACTTTTCACAAGTATTTTTATTTGAATACAAACATATAATATATATACTGGCACACTTCATTGTTAAATTATAATTTTATAAATTTCATAATAGTGAATAGATAATACAACAGAACTCTAGTACAGTTGTTATAAATATGTATAAAGACATTATAAATCAAAGAGCTGCATAAGGCTGATGACATGACGCTTCATTTGGGAAACAAAAATATTTCATTCTACTTTGTCCCATCAAAAATGTAGATGCAAGCTTTGGGTCAGTGGATCTTGGGAGTTGAAAAGGAACATACCAGTTAGAATGATTGTGGGTTCTTTCATTATATAATTAATGTAATTTTTAACCTTTGCTTTCCTGTTCTGTTTAATCTTTGTTTTCTGAGTTTTACAAAAGTACAACTATTAACACTGATAAGAGAGAAACCAATAGCAACATAGTTAAAAATAATGTTATCCTGAGCGAGAGACCACTTGAGAGATGGTATAAAGAAGCCAGTGCATAAATAAGGGGATGAACTTAATTTTCACCTAGTGAGCTCTCAAAAACAAAGTCTCTTTTTGGAAAGAAAATAAGTACTAAACTTTATCGCTCATGAAAACATTAAGTATCATTAATGAACACAATTAGGAGTTTTCATTTTGGTTTAAGATAAATGCAGATGGACCTGTGATCACTTTTTTAGATCAAAGATCTAAAGAGTCCTGTCTATATGATACACATCAATCATAATGATAGGATTTTATATCTCCTTTGGTGGACACATCCTCAGAGGTACTAAGGAAAATCATTACTGCCCTTTCCTTTCCTTGATCTCTTCCAGAAAGGAGCTTACAGATTTCTTACGGAAACTGAAGGATGCTCATGGAAAGTCCTTGTCTGGACTGACATTTGATGAAATTGTTTGCAAGATTTCCCAGTTTATTGACCCCAAAAAGTCTCAGGTAAAATGCGAAAACAGCCAAAAAACCTGTATCTCTCTGCCCTTAACTCTAGTAGTTAACTGTTTTAATTATCTCCATAACCTGTTCAGCAAATCAGTAACTTGTAATCATATTAAATCATCCATTAACAGTAAATAACAACTTCAACTTAACAGTTGCTATCAGCAGTCTTTTTGAAATGCCTATTACCCAATCATTCTAGAATAAAACTGACCTCCTTGAAATTTGCTCTAGTTACTTTGAATGAGTCTAAAGAGGGAGATATTTTCTGATTTTCTTGAAAGGTTTATTTTAATTAAAAGAATGTATAGAGTTATTTTTGTTTTTACCTAGCTCTGAGTATACAAGTATTGCCACCATTTTGTTCAAGATTTCTCACAAATCTGATTATTTACCCTTTTGCTAGTTCTTACTATACCCCATTCTGTGCTAATGTGTCAGCTCTTACTGTTTTAGGACAATTCTGAAAAAATAAACATTATATTCTTATTTTCAGAGTCAAGGAAAATCAGTGTCAAATGTTAATTGTGTTTCACCTAGTCATTCTCCATCACAGCCTAATGCTGCCCAGTCCCCAAAACCAGCATGGAGGCCCCTCACTTCACAAGGTCCTGCCACGTGGGAAGGAGCCAATAATCCAGTAAGACTGAAATTGTTGATTCTGAACACATTTAGATTTGGGAGAAAACAATGAGCTAAATTTAACATTTTCTGTATTTTCCCTAGGATGAGGAAGAGGAAGAAGAAGAGCCTTGTGTGATCTGTCATGAGAATCTGTCTCCAGAAAATCTTTCAGTTTTGCCTTGCGCTCACAAATTCCACGCTCAGGTGACACTTTAAATTTTCCCATTAATCAGCTAAATGAGATTCATACTGCCTTACTTACTATTGTATATAGGCATCATTATCCATTGTCTCCCAAGTTCCACTGGGTATAACTGTGAGCTTTTGGGTACCACACAGAAACATTTATGCTTTTCCCATACGTAACCGTGGATTGCATTGTGCCCTGTCAGATCTCCATCCACCCTACCAAAGAAGGGGACAATGTTGAGAGTCAGATCGTACACAGTAGACAGTTCCTTCTAACAGAACTGGGACAAATATCGATTGACGTGGTAGTCTAGTGGCAGAACTGGCAACAGCACCACTTGAAATTGACATGCTATAAATACCACATAGTGTTCTTTGTCCATAATTAACGACAGCCCCCTTTCATAAAGCGTAAGATTTATCAGTCTCTCCAGGCTCCTATATTTGCTTTTGAAAGATACTCAGGCTTGAGTTTTGATGTTAGAAAAATGTGAGGTTGGACAGGGCGTGGTGGCTAACGCCTGTAATCCCAGCACTTTAGGAGGCTGAGGCAGGCGGATCACGAGGTCAGGAGATTGAGACCATCCTGGCTAACATGGTGAAACCCCATCTCTACTAAAAATACAGAAACAAAGGTAGCCGGCCATGGTGGCAGACGCCTGTAGTCCCAGCTACTCGGGAGGCTGAGGTGGGAGAGTGACATGAACCCAGGAGGTGGAGCTTGCAGTGAGCCGAGATTGGGCCACTGCACTCCAGCCTGGGTGACAGAGCAAGACTCTATCTCAAAAAAAGAAAAAAATGCGAGGTTGTCATGTCTTTTGTTGATTCTTGGCATTTATATAAATTCTGGTGTTACTGCCACACAGTTGCTATTGATATATAATTTAGGATCCAAGTCCTCTGTTGCAGAGATGTAATTTGACACAGGAAAGGTAGTCATAGAAAAGAAAGGCTTTTCAGGGAAGTGAATAATAGCCAGTTCAGTCAAGCCATGTTTGTAAGACATCATTTCAAAGATATGATTTGTGGTACCTGGTACAGAATTATATTTTGTATTTGCTCTAATATGAAGATACATCCACAAAACGCCTAATCCCAAAAGTTTTCTAGGAAAGATCCTTAGCCATTGACTTTCCCCTTTGAAGTTTATAAGGTTCTGACAATTTAGGAAATACATGTTTAACAAAATGTATGCTACTCTTTGCCATTGCCCATGAGTAGAAAGCATATAATTCATTCAGGTTATTTTTTATGACTATAGTTAGTGGGCCTATTATATATAGTGCTTATTATTAATCCTCTCTCATCTGACCTGGCCCTCCATTATTTATATAGGTAAAAATGATTTGTTTTTGGAGAGTCGGTATTCAAGCAAGTGATTTAACAGATAGTTCATAGCCGAAAATGACTGTCATTATCACCAAAGAAAAAAATCTGAGAAATGTATTCATGATCTAGGGATTTTAACTGCAAACACCATAAGCATTTCATACCAGGTATTAGTGACTTTTGTATGATTAGTTAAGACTTTTTCTGAATTATAAATGAGAACAGTATATAGTAAACCAAAGAAAGGATATAGCAAGTTTCTCCAATTTCCTTGTCAGGAAGAATTGCTAATCAACTTGAAAATTGGGGTTGAAGGAAGAATTTCTAGTAGAATAAACTAGCTAAAAGGTATTGTGCAGTTACCACCTATTTTGTTCAGGAAACCACAGGGAAGGTGCCATGGTTGCAGCAATTGGCTTGACAATCCACAGGGTAAGGCTTTAAAGATCCACCAGAAGACATGTTGGTTGGTAACCCTGATGCATAGAGTGACAACTGCCTCTGCTAGGCTAACTCTGAGAGACTGACATAAATCTTTTTGCTCCTTAGTGCATTAGACCATGGTTGATGCAACAGGGGACATGTCCAACCTGCAGACTCCACGTTTTGCTACCGGAAGAATACCCTGGTCACCCCAGTCGGCAGTTGCCCAAGATCTAATACAAGGTCAGGGGTGTCTATGCAAAGGAAGCTCAGTTTTCTTTTATTATGAGCTGCTTGTGTGAGTGGTGTAAAGCTGTGTGCTCTTCCATATAGTGCTAAAGAAGCCAGCTAATTTTGTCAAAGCATCAGCCAAAGAAGTCAGAACAAATCTTCAGGACTTGTGAAATGAACTGAAAGAGCTTGAAGCAGATGGAATTTTAATAGTTATACTATATTTGCTCTTATCTTAGTAGGTTTTTTCTTGTAATGGAAACATAACTGTTAGTATATTTCTTAGTATGTTTTTCTTGTCTTTTTAAATTCTTATTTCACTCATCCTTTACTCTCCCCTCAAGTATTCTACACTTTAATTTCCTGAAATAAATTTAAGCAAGAGGAAAAGGGAAATAGTAAAGAGGTAGGAAAATCCCACAGAAATTTGTGTTCCTTCTAACTTTTAAAACTACCTAAAAAATATAATTGATTTAAATTTTATCTCAATATTCCCCATTCTTTTATATCCCCTTAAATAGGTACCCATGAAGAGATTATGAGCTACTTGAAGGTGGAGGCCAAACAGTGGTGTGTTGGAGCTGGCTTATAATGGCTCATGAGTGACAATCATTAGTTTGAGGTATTTTATGAGCCAGTTGTCAAGTTGTTGCTAGCTTGAAACCTGCCACAAAGGGAGCATTTACACCATAGAAATTGGTAAATGCTGTAAGTGAAGACCTACCTTTCCCTCAAGAGCTAGTTGTTAAACCAGCATACTGCTGGACCTTGTCTAAAACTTCTTTGTGTTCCCAGTGTCTTGCCCAGTAGATATAGGATAAATATTGCCAGAATCAGATATCAGGAAGTAGTAAGAAAAGGAGTTAATATGCAAACTAAATCACTCACTCAGTTGTATAATTGAGATCTTCTGTTCATTTGTTTCTTGGACCTTAATCATTTGCATTTTGGAGAAAATTTTTTCTGCTTTAAAAGTCTGTAATTTCACTTTCTTGTGTCGGGGAGAGGGAAAAACTATTTGTCTATAGTTGCTTTTTGTGATGAAGTGAATACCCAGTGGGCTAAGTTGCATATCTAAAGCTTGTCACCAAGAATTTTCATTTTTAGCAGTCAAAAACCTATTTTGACAGCAGTGTTGTGTGAATGCTGTAAGTGTTGTACATGTCTCTGGTTTCAGAATTAAAAGAATTCAGAGTTACCTTGTGAGATAAGTGTTCTTTGCTTCATATTCACAGTTTCACTTTCATTTAATTTATGGGGAAGAATAAATGCTTCCTGACTCAGAAACAATTTTGCCTGTATACTTCAGTGCAAATATATTTTGAAGTTACTTTTAAATCTTTATTTAAAACCTCTGTTTCTGTAACTGTGTTAAATGTATTCTTCTGTAATGAGAATAGACTGGAACATGTGAGGGAAAAATATCAAAACAAGATGGCAGTCATCTAGGCATGTAAAATGCCAAGAATGTCTTAGAATTGCACAATTTAGAATGTATAGAGCCTTTAATCACCTTGTCTGGCACCTTGTATTAGTGCATTTTCATGCTGCTGATAAAAACATACCTGAGACTGGGCAATTTACAGAAGAAAGAGGTTTAATGGACTTACAGTTCCACATGACTGGGGAGGCCTCACAATCATGGTGGAAGGCAGAGAGGAGCATGGATGGCAACATGGATGGCAGCAGACAAGGAGAGAGAGTTGTGCAGGGAAACTCCCATTTTTAAAACCATCAGATCTGGTAAAACTTACTATCCCAAGAACAGCATGGGAAAGACCTGCCCCCATGATTAAATTGTTTCCCACCAGGTCCCTCGCACAACATGGAATTATGGGAGCTACAAGATGAGATTTGGTGGAGACAGAGAACCAAACCATATCACACTTTAAGGTCACGGTCATATAGCTAGTTATCTTGTAAAACCAATGTTTCGTAGTTCATATTTACAACTGCAATTTCACTTTCATTTAGAAAAGAATAAATGTTTCTTAATTGAACAACTATTTTATCTGTGTATTTTATTATAAGCATGTTCTGAAACTACTTGAAATCTTTACTTCAAATGTATCTTTCTGCTTAATTGGGCTTAAACTTTTTCTTCTGTTTTGAGAAATGTTAGGAAAATGGGAAGGAAAATATCCAAGAAGACAGTTATATAGACTTATAAAGTGCCACAATTGTTTTGGAATAACAGAATGCCAAAGTTCATTGGACCCTTAGTGACGTATAATTCATTCTCTTATTTTACAGGTATGTTGTACCCAGTGTCACATGGCCAGATAGTAGCTAGGCCAGTCTCAGTACCTGAGGGTTCTGATGCCTCATCACATGCTTTCTCCACAAACTCATGCTGTAATGGGGTATTGGTGTTGACTTGCCCTGCTTAGCTCCAAGGATGGGTCCAGAGAACTTAATGCAGTAGTTGGTATATAGGGAGAATGTAGTAGGACAGTGCCCCAGAAAGTTATATTTAGTTCTTTAGGTGCTAAAGGTAATGGGATTATAGTTTTTGATGTATACTTTAAAGACAGTTGTAGGGGTCATTCTACCACACAGAGTGATCACTGTCATGCCTGTGCCTACTGGGGGATGATCCAGAACACTTTACCCTTCTGAGAAATCCAGTGAGGACCAGAAAGCTCTTAAAGTGGAAATATTTCCATCAAAAACAATCTGAAAGTATCCAGTAATATCACTGCAGCTACTGTTAGATTATATGTCATAGATTTTCCTTCATATATATTATCCATGTATATAACATTTTATAGCTTCTATGGGACACCTTCAAATGTGTTTAGTACCTCATTTGATCCATGAATAACTCTGAGGTGAGTGTTATTATGCTTATTTTACAAATGATGAATCTGAGACTCAAGTAAGAGGGAAATAATCTGTCCAAAGTCATAGGTACAAAGTGGCATTCTGAGATTTGATTGGAGTCCCTTAGCTGGTATTCTCTTCATAGTTGCAGCCTCACTTTGGGTTGACTTTGTGCACACGAGAAATATAGTCTTTTCTTCCTTTTAAATAAATTTTATGATAAATTTTATTTTATGATTAATTCAGGGAAGGTAGGCTTATGTTTTATCAGATTCAAAGTTAGCAAGAACCACCTGCATTTATAAAATACTCCTGTAATACCTTATCTATGAGCCTCTCAGATAAGAATTCTAGGATCACAGTAATGTGGGACTATTCTGGTTTATACCCAGATAAAAACAACAAATGAATACTAATTTATTATAAAGATATATAGTTTGATTTTCTTGAGCTGGCAGTTTTCAGTAACTACTGCAGATTTGAACATGCTACTTAACAGAACTAATGGACTCTTGTTCTTAATTTTGTATCCTGGACCACCATCACATTACTCATGGTGTATTTATAACAATGCATATTCCACAAAGCTGTCTGGGAGTCTCCATTTGGAGTAAGTATCACAGGTATTCTGTTGCACATTAAAATTTGAAAACAACTGCTGTAGTAAAAAGCAGATTTCTCACTCAGATCTAGGTTTAGATTTTTGAATTCCATATCTAGCATATTGTATGATCATGAAGACATTACTTTTCTCAACCAGTTTCTTTTCTGGAAAATGGATAAAATGCTACTTGCCTGACTGCTGTCATTTTAAATGAACATTTCTTATTTTTTTTTCCCAAAGTAGCAAATGAAATTTCCATTAGTCATTCAATCTGTTTACACTTACTCCTTGATCATAAAATTATGAAAGGTTATCTTCAACTATCCTTATTAAAGCAGAGAGAGGAAAATATAACCAGTAGTCCAACTTCTATTTTCACATAGCCCCCAAAATGTTGAATGTTAAGTTTATTGCATAAAAATATCACACCCTCATAACATTTGCTTGATCCATTTAAACTACATGAACTTTAATAATTCCTAATACTGCCTAGCAAGGTTGAACAAACCGATAATGACCTAGGAGACTGAAAGTTTTGAAGATACATAGGAAAGATATCTCCATTTGAGAGGCAAGGACATTAAAGAAGTGATTTGCTCAAGGTCATGCAATGTTTGAGTAGTAAGGTCGTGATTCTAAACTCCTCACATCAAAATCAGTGTACTCTTGGTATATTTATTGTAGCATTATTTACAATAGCAAAGACTTGGCAAACCCAAATGCCCATCAATGATAGACTGCATAAAGAAAATGTGGCACATATACATCATGGAATACCATGCAGCTATAAGAAAACAAATGAGTTCATGTCCTTTGCAGCAACATGGATGAAGCTGGAAACCATCATTCTCAGCAAACTAACACGGGAACAGAAAACCAAACACCACCTCTTCTCACTCATAAATGGGAGTTGAACAGTGAGAACACATGGACACAGGGAGGGGAACATCACACACCGTGGCCTGTTGGGGGGTGGAGGGCAAGGGAAGGGAGAGCATTAGAACAAATATGTAATGCATGCAGGGCTTAAAACCTAGATGATGGGTTGATAGGTGCAGCAAACCACCATGGCACATGAATACCTATGTAACAAACCTACATGTTCTGCACATGCATCCCAGAACTTAAATAAAATAAAATAATCAGTGTATTCCCCATAACACCATATTGCCTTTTTAAAAAAACAAATGAAACTATTTGAAAAGCACTAAATTATTTCTCTGGTTAAAGATGGAAGCAAAATAAGATAGAATAATCTTGTCACAAGGAGACATTGTTCTATTCAGAATAAAGCTGAATTTACAGTATTCTTACATCAAGGTTGATAGTATTTGATTAATACTTGAAAAGGGCAAAGACCAGATTCTTCATCTTTTCAAATTCAAACATTATGTTGGTGTTTAGAGCATATCTCCAGGGTTGTATCATTTTTTTTAACCGTGAAATGTAACAACCACAATAAGGATTCTAACATCACAAGAACACCCTCTGCAGTATGAGTGATCCCTGTCAGTGTGCTAGCTCAGCTCAGAGAAAATAGCAATGGTATAGGAAACTGTCACCATGGGCCTTTGACATCTCCCTTGAAAATACTATGTGCCAAAAGGAAGGGCTAATTACAAGAAACAGTTGTAAAGTTTTTCATTATTCTAATCCAAGGAAAACTAAGTCGAAGGGCCTATGACAAGAGCCATTCCTCAGCAACTAAAGGTGAAATATTTCAGGTAAGAAAAGTAGATTGTTTTAATAAATTATGAACATATTCATAACATTATCAGATCATTACAAAATAAACCTAAACAGATATTCAAACCAATATTTATTTATTGGATATGTTTTTTTAAAGCCAGAAACTTTTTTAATTTTTAATTTTTGCATACATAAGAGGTATATATATTTATAGAGTACATGAGATACTAAACATGAGCCTATGTTTAAGCATGCAATGCATAATAATTTCATCCATGGTAAATGGGGTATCCATCCTCTCAAGCATTTATCCTTTCTGTTACAAACAATCCAAATATACTCTTAGTTATATGAAAATGTAGTTATCATTGACTATAGTTGCCCTGTTGTATTATCAAATACTAGGTCTTATTCATTCTCTCTAGTTTTTGGACCCATTAACCATCCCCCCTTTTTCCCCCACCAGATACCACATTACCCTTCCCAGCCTCTGGTAACCATCCTCCTACTCTCTATCTCTATGAATTCAATTGTTTTAATATTTAGCCCCCACAAATAAGTGAGAGCATGCAATGTTTGTTTTTCTATGCCTGGCTTATTTCACTTAACATAATGACCTCCAGTTCCATCCACGTTGTTGCAAGTGACAGGATCTCATTCTTTTTTATAGTTGAACAGTGCTCCATTGTGTTTATGTGCCACATTTTCTATATGCACTCATCTGTCGATGGACACTTAGGTTGCTTTCAAATCTTGGCTTTTGTGAACAGTACTGCAAAAAATACGGAAATGCAGATATCTCTTTAATATACTGATTTCTTTTTTGGGGGTATATACTCAGCAGTGAGATTGCTGGATCATATGGTAGCTCAATTCTTAATTTTTTGAGGAACCTCGTGGTTGTACTAATTTAAATCGCCACCAACAGTGTATGAGGGTTCCCTTTTCTCCACATCCTCTCCAGCATTTGTTATTGCCTGTCTTTTGGATAAAAGCTGTTTTAACTGGGGTGAGATATCATCTCATTGTAGTTTTGATTTGCATTTTTCTAACAATATGTTTCCATTTGTATGTCTTCTTTTGAGAAATATCTATTCAGATGTTTTCCCCATTTTTAAATTGGATTATTAGATTCTTGTAGAGTTGTTTGACCTCCTTATATATTCTGATTATTAATCCCTTGTCAAATGGGTAGTTTGCAGATATTTTCTCCCATTCTATGGGTTTTCTCTTCACTTTGGTGATTGTGTCTATTGTACAGAAGCTTTTTAACTTGATGTGATCCTATTTGTCCATTTTTGCTTTGGCTGCCTGTGCTGTGGAGTATTCCTTAAGAAATCTTTGCCCACACTAGTGTCCTGGGGAGTTTCCCCAATGTTTTTTTTTGTAGTAGTTTCATAGTTTGAGGTCTTAGATTTAAGTATTTAATCCATTTTGATTTGATTTTTGTATACAGTGAGAGATAATAGTTGAGAGATAATGGTCTATTTTCATTCTTCTGCATATGGATATCCAGTTTTACCAGGACCATTTATTGAAAAGATTGTTCTTTTCCCAATGTATATTCTTGGCACCTTCATCGAAAATGGGGTCACTGTAGGTATATGGATTTGTTTCTGGGTTCTGTATTCTGTTCCATTGGTTTATGTATCTGTTTTTTATCCAGTATTATATTGTTTTCATTACTGTAGCTCTATAGTACAATTTTTTTCCCTTTATTATACTTTAAGTTCTAGGGTACATGTGCACAACATACAGGTTTGTTACATATGTATACGTGTGCCATGTTGGTGTGCTGCACCCATTAGCTCATCATTTACATTAGATATATCTCCTAATGCTATCCATCCCCCCTCCCCCCACCCCACAACAGGCCCCAGTGTGTGATGTCCTCCTTCCTGTATCCAAATGTTCTCATTGCTCAATTCCCACCTATGAGTGAGAACATGCGGTGTTTGGTTTTTTTGTCCTTGCAATAGTTTGCTGAGAATGATGGTTTCCAGCTTCATCCATGTCCCTACAAATGACACGAACTCATCCTTTTTTATGGCTGCATAGTATTCCATGGTGT
>NW_012123820.1:1849447-1850428 GCF_000951035.1 Colobus angolensis palliatus
TTTGTGTCCTCTTTTATTTCATTGAGCAGTGGTTTGTAGTTCTCCTTGAAGAGGTCCTTTACATCCCTTTTAAGTTGGATTCCTAGGTATTTTATTCTCTTTGGAGCTATTGTGAATGGGAGTTCATTCATGATTTGGCTCTCTGTCTGTTACTGGTGTAAAAGAATGCTTGTGATTTTATTGAAATGTCTTTATCTGGTTTTGGTATCAGGGCAATACTGGCCTTGTTGAATACTGGCAAATATGTCTTTGTCTGGTTTTGGTATCCTGGTAACACTGGCCTTGTTGAATGAGTTTGGAAGTATTCCCTTCTCTATTTTTTTGAAATAGTTTGAATAGCATTGGTGTTATTTTTTAAAATGTTTGGTAGAATTCAGCAATGAAGCCATCAAGTCCTGGGCTTTTCTGTATTGGGAGACTTTTTATTACAGCTTTGCTCTGTTACTTAGTGTGTTCATGTTTAATCTTGGGAGGTTATGTGTCTAGGAATTTGTCCATTTCCTGTATATTTTCCAGTGTGTTGGCATGTAATTGCTCATAGTAGCCACTAATAATCCTTTGAATTTCTGTAGTATCAGTTGTAATGTCTCTGTTTTCGTCTTCAATTTTATTTATTTGGGTCTTCTCTCTCATTTTCTTTAGTCTGGCTAAAGGTTTGTCAGTTTTGTTTATCTTTTCAAAGAACCAACTTTTCCCTTTGATCATTTGTATTGACTTCTTCAATTTCATTTATTTCTGCTCTGATCTTTATTATTTTTTACTACTAATTTTGGGTTTGGTTTGCTCTTGCTTTGCTAGTTCTTTAAGTGCAGCATTAGATTATTTACTTGAAGTTTTTTTCTTTTTTTTTTTTACTGTATTATAATAATTTATTTGCAAGCCTCTTTTTTTATATTATTATTATACTTTAAGTTCTAGGGTACATGTGCATAACGTGCAGGTTTGTTACATATGTATACTTGTGCCATGTTGGTGTGCTGC
>NW_012123820.1:1857983-1860789 GCF_000951035.1 Colobus angolensis palliatus
AAGCATTCTTATACACCAGTAACAGACAAGCAGAGAGCCAAATCAGCAATGAACTTCCATTCACAATTGCTTCAAACCACAAGACAAAGTCCTTCCCACTCTTCCCTTCACTTTACACAGGCAGAGGAGCCTCTCCCTGTGGCTGCCACCACCCTGGCCCATGGGGGTTTCTGCTAGGCCACTGCTAATGTTCACTCAAAACCCAAGGGCTCTGTGTCAGCTTGTGGTGAATACTACCAGGCCTGGGACTCACGCTTCAGAGTAGTGGGCTCCCCATGGCTGAAAGTATGTCCAGAAATATCTAGACCTGGCCTTGGGGACCCCAAGAGCCTGCTTAGCGCACTACCCTACCGTGGCTGAGCTGATACCAGAAGCTAACACATCTGAGAGTCTTACCCAAGGCTCACAGCATACTACCTGAGTATCATTGTTGGTTATTTAGAGCCCAGGGACCCTTTAGTCAGCAGAAAATGAATCCTTCCAAGACTGGATTCTTCCCTTCAAGGCAGTAGTTTCCCTTCTGGACCAGGGTGAGTCTAGAAATGTTATCTGGGACTAGGACCTGGGATGGGATTCATGACCCTACCCAGCGTCCTATCCTACTGTGGCTAAGCTTGTATTCAAGATGCAAGACAAAGTCCTTTTTACTCTTCTCTCTCCCCTCCACAAGCTGAAGGAAGGAGTCACTTTTGTTGCTGTGAACTGTGCTGCCCAGGGTTGGGGGAGGGGTGGGTGATATGGTTTGGCTCTGTGTCCCCACTCAAATCTCATCTTGAATTGTAATCCCCATAATCCGCATGTGTCAAGGGCTGGACCAGGTGGAGGTAATTGAATCATGGGGCTGGTTTCTTCCGTGCTGTTCTCATGATAATGAGTGAGTCTTATGAGATCTGATGGTTTTGTAAGTGTCTGGCATTTCTCCTGCTTACACTTCTCCTTCCTGCTGCCTTGTGAAGAAGGTACCTTGCTTCCTCTTTGCCTTCCACCATGATTGTAAGTTTCCTGAGGCCTCTCCAGCCATGCTGAACTGTGAGTCAGTTAAACCACTTTCCTTTATAAATTACCCAGTCTTAGGTATGTTTTTATTAGCAGCATGAGAACAGACTAATACATTGGGTGTAAGTACTCCCCCAACTGCTCTTTCTGGTATCTCATGTTTCAGCCCAGTCCACTGGCTGTAAGCTCAGCATAACATCAGGACTTGCCTAAGAATTGTAATCCTTGTATCCAAACTGACTTTCAAGTTTGCTTAGCACTGTAGAGCACTTTAGCCTATAGTGGCGAGGCTTGCTGAGAAACTCCAGTTCCAACTGTTGGAATGGGTGCTTTCCCTCTAAAAGCCAGGAACTCTTCCCATCCTCTTCCCAACTCCCTCTTTATCCAAGAGTTGATATGTTCATTGAAGACATGATAAGAGCACAGATCATTACATTAGACTTCCATGATCATGTTCAGTGGATGTTTATTAAATGCTTATTACATGAGAGTACTATTTTTTCTTTTGCATATACCAAGAACTATAGTCACTGACCTCAAGGAGCCATGTGTAAGTAGAGAAAAAGCATCTCAACTTCTAAAAGATAATAGTATTATCATGTAACATACATTAATGCCAAGTGAATCACAGAGATAAGTGCTATTATAAGAGTTTGGTCATTGCAAGCTGGAGTAATCAGAACCACTCATGGAAAACAGAGAAATAGAAATGGCTCTTGCTTATTTTTAATCATAGCAAGATCCTACCTTAGGTACTTTCCACCTGGGACATTCTTTTCTTCGACTTCATGTTTCACACTTTCTCTCTTCAGTTTTCAACTCAAAGGTGATGTTAAAGTAGCTTCCCTTAACTACCATAATGAACATAATCCTCTTCCCTACTACAGCAAATATTTTCCTCTTAGTATCTACAGTTCAGTGATTTGTTTATTGTCTTTCTCATGATATAAAATTTATGAAGACAGGAATTTTGTCTGTCTTATTATTTTCTATCCATTGCCCAAAACATTATCTAGCATTTAGTAGATATTCAATAAATATTTGTTAAATAAGCGGGACTTGTTAATCAAGTAGAACATACCCGAGAGGGCAGAGTAGCCATTCTAGGCCAGGTCAGTGGCTTGAAAAACAATTGCTCCTCTAGAGAGTTATTTTCAATCCTGGTCTTTAGATGGCTTTTTCTTCTCTACATGGAAATTTCAGTAACAAGAGAAAAATCTAAAAATTAGTACAAAGAAGGAAAATGAAGGTATAATTTACTAAGATTGATGAAAACTTTTTAAAAATGATATCTTGGCAACCAGTTTGCTCAGATTTCTCCTCAGCTGTTGCCAGTGTATCTCACTTACGCTTGACAGATAGGTGTCTGCTAGCCTTCTCTTCCTCTGTCAGGGCTCTGCCATCAAGCCTGAGTGGACAAGACTCCACAAAGTTGCCAAAATGTCACTGAAGGAACCACAAACCTGAGGGCTCTTCATGCATTGTTAGCATCAGTGCTGCCTGGTCTATGCCAGGAGATCATCCCTGGCTTAGTTCATTTGGGGTAGCAGAATTCTGCTTTTCTTCCTTTGAAACAGGAAGTAGACAGGATATTCTCAGTGCTCCATATTGTTAAACTCATCAAAGGCGCACTTTATGGTTGACTACAATAAGAGGCAGCAACCACAGTGAGACTACACACCAACACATCTTTGACAGAATTTTACAAAAAACTATTTTGAAAAACATTTGTTTTAATAGTATATGTTTTTTTCATTAAGCAATTAATACATGCTCATTACAGCAAATTTCAAACTACAGAAATGTAGGC
>NW_012123820.1:1867784-1868172 GCF_000951035.1 Colobus angolensis palliatus
TAATGCATTTTCATATTCAAGGCTCAGGGCACAGATGCTGAAAAGAAAGCAACTATGTATTACTTGAGGAAGAATTGGATTAAGGAGAAAAAAAAATGGAGTTCATGGTGAATAAGATATTCAGAACCTAAGGTGCTAATGTTCCAAAGGCGAAAGAACCATAGAGAAGTGAGAGTGACATTCTTCATGCGTTTCCTCCTTGAAGCATTTGCCATTTCCTAAGCTATACCTGTGCCAGGCAAGTAGCCAGAAAACAGTTGCTAAGAGGTGAAAAGTCAAAGCTGAGATTTAGGCTTCATTGTCACCCTGGAGAGAAAACTGGAGTTCAGGTTCATAAATGCCAGACATTCCATTAAGACCCTGAAAGTTTCACGGTTATGGACAAACC
>NW_012123820.1:1869462-1871675 GCF_000951035.1 Colobus angolensis palliatus
AAAGTACTAATTCAATATAGATCCAATAAGTCAGTATGCATGTTACCTTCAGGGAAACTGCCTAAAATAATAAAAAGAGACTATATTACTATAAGGCTATTAGAAGGAAAAATATAATAATAAAATAGTTACACCAGAAGTCGAGAAAGAACAACAAAAAGAACAACACAAAAGACAAATATAAAATACATAGTAATATAGTAGATTTAAATGCAAATACACTCATGTGTCACTAAGTGATGGAGAAACATATTCTGAGAAATGTGTGATTAGGTGATTTTATTGTGTAAATGTTATAGAGTCAAACTTAGATGGTATAACCTACTACATACCTAAGCTATATAGCGTAGCCTATTGCTCCTAAGCTACAAACTTGTATGGCGTGTTATGTACTGAATACTGTAGGCAATTATAACACAATGGTAAGTATTTGTCTATTTAAACACTTGTAAACATAGAAAAGGTACAGTAAAAATACGATATTATAATCTTATGGCACCATTGTTGTATATGCAGTCCATCATTGACTGAAACATCATTATGTGGCACATGACTACATATTAGTAGTTCAATTAAATAACAATGGCCTAAAATTTCCGATTGAAAGATAAGAATTGTCAGCTGATTGTAAAAATAAAAACAAGCAAAAACAAATTTTATTGTGAAGAGAAATATCTTTAATATAAAAATATGGAAATATTGGAATTAAAAGTATGGAAAAAGTTATATGTAAACACTAGCCTAAATAAGCTTGAGATAGCTACACAGGAGATAGACCTATCCTCAATTTGGGAACATGTAATAACAAAGTGTCATTAAAAGTCACATAATTAAAAGGAGAAATAGAAGAATTCATAATTATCGTGAGATATTTCACATACCACTTATCCCCATGTGACATGATTTCAAGTCTTTTAACCATCCTGGTTCTCTAGTTGGTCAATAAACTCGTAAGATGTGACACTTCCTCATCTGCCTTCTACTTGTTCTCATTGATAACCAAATCGAAGTGGTTTGCTCGTAATTCACCAAATAGCCTCTTCCATTAAGATTTTTAGAGCCTATATTGTTTTGAAATTTTGAAGTTATTTAATCCTGATACTCCAATTCTTAGGATATGTTTCCTTCTTCTAAGTGTATTCTAATTGAGTCATTGTTTCCATCATCTTCTCCATCAGTTGTCTACTCACACCCAAAGAGATAAATTCAGTTATTGGGTTCATGAATGAAGAGTGGATAATCACCTGTGACCAGTGTACCATTCATATATAAAGTACTGTGTACTGAGCACAGCACGCAAGAATTGTGATGGGCTAATTCTCAGAGCTCTTTTAGTCTGTGACAAAACGGGCAAGTCAAGATGATGACAAAAGATAGGACTAGCCAGACCTAGGATAGGGTATACTGACCTCACTATGAAGCTATCTCCAGGTACCCAGTATTTACACAGCTAAGATTTTTTAATGAGAAAATAAGAGTATACAGAAGAAATTTATATAGGATAACTAGTCTCATTAGTAAAAAAGAGAAAACTTCCTCAATAGCTAGCTACAGTGAAATTTTGCCTCCAGCCAAGATAGAGTAACAGGGCTGAATTTACCCTCCTGCCCAATAAAACAAAACAACAAATAGACAAAAATATATTAAACAGTAGGATATTTCTAGAATATTGAACTGTAAGCAATATTGAACTGTAAGAACAATGATCCCTGACAGATGAGAAACAAATAAGGTAAACTATAATTTGCCCATCTTTCTGCATAATTTCCAAGCTGTGCTGTGTAGCAAGAGGAAGCCTAGATAGGGCCTGTTAAACTCGCTGCTTGAGTGAATGGAGCTTGTAGTTCACTGTAACCTGGGGTCCTGTATATCTTTTTTGATGAGGTGTCTGTTCAGGTCTTTTGCCTGTTTTCAAATTGGGGTTTTTATTGTTGACTTTTAAGGGTTCTTTGTATATTTCTGCTAATAGTCCTTTATCAGATCAGTTGTTTGCAAATATTTTTTCCCAGTCCATGACCTTGTCTTCTCATTCCCTTGACAGTGATTTTCACAGAGCAGATGTTTTTAATTTCAATAAAGTCCAGTGTATCAATTATTTCTTTAATGGAACATGCCTTTGGTGATATATCTAAAAAGTCATCGCCACACCCAAAGTCATCCAGATTTTCTCCTATGTTATCACGTAGGAGTTTTATACTTTTGCATTTTATGTT
>NW_012123820.1:1872080-1878173 GCF_000951035.1 Colobus angolensis palliatus
GGGGTTTCACCATGTTGGCCAGGCTGGTCTCGAACTCCTGACCTCAGGTGATCCACCCGCCCCAGCCTCCCAAACTGCTAGGAGTACAGGCGTGCATTACTGCGCCCAGCCTTTGGGTTAATTTTTATGAAGGGCATAAGATCTATGTCTAGAATCCTTTTTTTTCAGGTGATGTCCATTTCTCCAAGTACCATTTGTTGAAAAGACCATAACAACATTTTAACAAATTGAGTGCAACAGCGTATAAAAAGGATAATGCATCACGATCAAATCAGGGTTATCCCAGAAATGCAAAGCTGAGTTAGCATTTTAAAATTAATCAAAGGGGCCAGGCACAGTGGCTCATGCTTGTAATCCCAGCACTTTGGGAGGCAGAGGCAGGTGGATCACTTGAGGTCAGGAGTTCGAAATCAGCTTGGCCAACATGGTGAAACCCTGTCTCTACTAAAAATACAACAACAAAAAAATTATCTGGGCATGGTGGCATCTGTGCCTGTAATCCCAGCTACTTGGGAGGCTGAGGTATGAGAATCACTTGAACCTGGGAGGCAGAAGTTGCAATGAGCCAAGATTGCACCACCGCACTCCAGACTGGGCGACAGAGTGAGACTCTTGTCTTAAATAAATAAATAATCAATCAGAACAATTCATCATATCAACAGACTAAACAAGAAAAGCTATATGAGCATCTTAGCAAATGCAAAAAAAAGCATTTGATAAAAGCCCAACTCAATTCCTGATAAAAACAACACTCAGCACCCTAGAAATACAAGGGAATTTACTCAGTCTCATAAAGGCTGTAAGTATTAGAAGCAAAATCTCAGACTTCACCCCAGACCCACTGAATCAGAATCTGAGTTCTAACAAGATCCCCAGTGAGTTGATGCACATTAAAACTCCAGCAGCATTAGAACAGTGTTTCACAGCCTTGGGCCCATTTTAACATCGCTTGGGAAGGTTTTGAATATCCTTCCTAATACTTAGTAGTAACAAACCGAGGGCAGGCGCAATGGCTCTTGCCTATAATCCCAGCACTTTGGGAGGCCAAGGCGGGCAGATCACGAGGTCAAGAGATCGAGACCATCCTGGCTAACACGGTAAAATTCCATCTCTACTAAAAATACAAAAAATTAGCTGGGTGTGGTGGCAGGTGCCTGTAGTTCCAGCTACTTGGGAGGCTGAGGCAGGAGAGTGGCGTGAACCTGGGAGGCAGAGCTTGCATTGAGCTGAGATCGCGCCATTGCATTCCAGCCTGAGCGACAGTGCGAGACTTCATCTCAAAAAACAAAACAAAACAAACAAAAAAATTGAAATTCTCCCACTATGATCAGGAACAAGCCAAGGATGCCCACTCTTACCACTGCTATTTAACATTGTGTTGGATAGTCTAACCAGTGAAATAAGGTAAGAAAAAACAAATGAAAGGCATCCAGTTTGAAAAGGTAGAAGCAAAATCCTCTTTATCCACAGATGACATTGTCTTCTTTGTAGGAAATCTTATATAGTCTACAAATTAACTGTGTGCTTAGCAAGTTTGAGGATACAAGATCACTACATGAAAACCTATTTCTATATAGTAGCAAAGAAAAATTAGAAATGAAAATTTAAAAGCAGTATGTTTACAAGAACATCCAACATATGAAATACTTGGGAATAAATCCAACAAAAAATGTGTAAGACCTCTATATTAAAAACAACAAATATTGCGGAAAGAAATTAAAAAGACCTAAACATATGAAAAGAAATGCTATGTTCATGGATTGGAACACTCAATATTACTAAAATATCAATTCTCTCCAAAGTGATCTCTAAATTTAACACAATCTCAGTTAAAATTTCAGTGGGCTTTCTTTTTGTAGAAATTAAACAAGCTGATTCTAAAGTTCATTTGGAAATTCAAAGAACCTAGACTAACCAAAACAAAATTGAAAATGAAGAACAGGCCAGGTGCAGTGGCTCACGCCTGTAATCCCAGGACTTTGGGGGGCCAAGGGTCAGGAGATCAAGTCCATCCTGGCTAACATGGTGAAACCCCTCTAGTAAAAATACAAAAAATTAGCTGGGCGTGGTGGCGGGCACCTGTAGTCCCAGCTACTCAGTCCCAGGAGAGGGACTGAGAATGGCGTTAACCCGGGAGGTGGAGCTTGCAGTGAGCCGAGATCGCACCACTGCACTCCAACCTGGGCAACAGAGTGAGAATCCCTCTCAAAAAAAAAAAAAGAAAGAAAGAAGAATAACAAGACTGGAGAACTCCCACTACCTGACTTCTATACTACATTTAAAGCTGTAGTAACCAAGCCAGTGAAGCAGTGTGTCTAGATAGGAAAACATTAATAACAACAGAATAGAGAATCCATAAATAAACCTATACATATGTAAATAGCTGATTTTTGACAAAATTCCAAGAGAATTCAGTGGAGAACCGATAGTCTTTCCAACAACTACTGAAACAGTTGAATGTCCATATGAAAATACACTTTGACCTATACCTTGCACATGATGATAGAGCTTAATGTAAAATTTAAAACTATCATAATTTTAGAAGTAAACATAGAAGAAAATTACTGTGAACTTGGGTTAGGCAAAGCGTTTTTAGATACAATATCCAAAGTACAATCCACAAAAGGAGAAATTGATATATTCAACTTCATTCAAAGTAAGAACGTGTGCTCTTCAAAAAGCAACGTTAAGAGAATTAAAAGACAAACCATAGACTGAGAGAAAATATTTGAAAGTCAAATTACATTTATCCAGTATGTCCAGAGAACTTTCAAAATGTAATAATAGGAAAACAACTCAACGAAAAATGGACGAAACGTTAGAACAGACACTTAACCAGAGATTCCAAATAAGTACATGAAAGGACCCTCAACATTATTAGGAAAATGTGACTTAAAACCACAGTGAGATACCACTATACATTTGTTGGAATGTCTAAAATTAAAAAGACTGAACAGAACAAGTGTGGATGCATATGTGGAGCATAAGGAACTCTCCCATCCTGCTTTCAGAAATATAAAATGCCACTTTGGGAAATAATTGAGGGTTTTCTTAAAAACTTTAACATATACCTTGCATATGATGCAGACATTACACTCCTAGGTATTCATCCCAGAGAAATGAAATTCATAAAAAGCTTGCATATGAATATTCATAAAAGTGTTATTTGTATGACCCCTAAACTGGAAATAACCTAACTATCCCTCACCAGGTAGGTGCAAAAATAGTTTTAAAAAATGAACATTTGACACATGAAACAATTTGGATACATTTCAAGATAATTGTGTTGATTGAAAGAGGCCAGACTAAAAAAAGTATATACTGTATTACTTCATTTGTATAAAATTCTAGCAAATGCAAACTTACCCATATTGAGAGAAAGCAGACTGATGGTTACCTGGGAACAGGGAGGGCACAGGGAGGGACAGGACAGAGTTATGATGAAAAAGTACAAAGAAAAATTGGGGAGGAGGTGACAGATATGTTCATTATCTTGGTTGTGATGGTTTCATGAGTATATACATATGTCAACACTTACCAAATTATACACTTTAAATATGTGCAGTTTACTGTATGTCAGTTATACCTCAAGTTGCTAAGAAAAGCAAGCACTGAATTTCACATAGCAGCATGATCATTACATCCTAAGGTGGTATTACTCAAATGGAGCAGATGCTAGTACAAATTCCCATACAGAACCACCACCCAGCTGGTTGGATCTGGGCCCCTCTAGTTTTCTACTGATCCTATCCCCCAAAGAAGCCTTGAGTTTGGGTCTTTCACCACATTCTGTTCTGTTGATATTCATAGATTGACCCTAGAAGTGGCAATCACCCCATTTCTATCATTGCTAAAACTGTGCTCCCACTGAAAAAAATGTAATATTAACTCCCAGGAGGCACAAATTGAGAGGGACAGTCGTTCACATGGAGGGGAGGGTAATGAATAGAACAGTGGCTTTGGAGTTGATGAACACCACTTGCTAGCTACATAATCTTGGGTAAGTCTGTCTACCTCTCCGAGCCTCGGTTTTCTCATTTTAAAAGTATTTAACAATTCCTACCTGACAGGATTGTCTTCAAGGTACATATGAAAGACTGAAGCAGAATGTCAGGCATGAGGGAGGGACGCATTAGAAATGGCTGTCTCCTTTGTGCTGTTGTTCACAGTGCTCCCCTTAAGCCACCTATTATATAAACCCCCCTCATCATGCTGTCGGGACTCCAGCTGAAGCCTCCGGTGTAAACTGTAAATAAGGTTCCAAGTGAGTGAGTCTCAAGCTTGGCTACACATTAGAATCACCTGGGGAGATTAAACCCCACAACAACCCAAAAAACCTGATGCTTGGGTTCCACCATCAGAGATTTTGATTTAATTGAGTTGATGGCACAGTTGGACATTGGGATGTTCAAAAGCTTCCCAGGAGATGTTAAAATAGGGTCAAGGCTGTGAAACATGTCTAGTGCTGCTCGAGTTTTAACGTGCATTGACTCACTGGGGATCTTGTTAAAACTCAGATTCTGTTTCAGTGGGTCTGGGGTGAAGTCTGAGATTCTGCGTTTCTAACAGGCTACCAGCTGATGCTGATGCTGTTGATCCTGGGATGACACCTTGGGTGGAAAAACGAACCCATGGAGAGCATCAGAATCACCTGGGGATCTTTTTAAAGCTGAGGATTTCTAGATCTTCCCCTGAGATGGGGCTCCAGCATTGGCATTTCTTTTATAGACCAGCCAGATAAGCCTGATGTATTCCTCTTAGGAAGAACCATGGATCTAGTCTGAGCTTTTACATGTGAGAACACTATCCCCAAGAGGGTGTGCGACCCTTGTCCTGAGGTAACTTTCTCCCAAGAAAGTTCATTAGTAAATGAAGTGTATTTTCAGTGGGAACATATTCCAGTGTGAGGGTCCCCAGTGCTGACTGGGGACTACAATCTGCAGTGTGAGTCGAGCGTGAAGGTTTCATTAACACACAGCTCAGAACCTAGCTGTGGAGCAGCCTGTGTGATGAATGGGGTCTCAGGTTCTACTTGAAGCATTATCACATAATATATCAGTTTTATGTCAAATGAACTGATGGTTTTATGGCCTTTCCATTCAATTTGATAGGGCCCTTGTCACAGTCTCTTTTTAATAATGCTAGAGGGCATTTTTTGGTGGTGATGACATAGTGATTTATAAAACCCACTTCATGCATCAGCCACATATATGTAAATCAGAAAATTTTCCTTCTGGGAAAAGATGTCGTTGCCATTCTATGATAAATAGATGCATAGTCAATGAGCAGACATTCATCAAGACACAGATTTGAATTCACGTTTCTACGTACCAAGTAATTAGCATCGTGTCTAGGAAGTAGTCTTGTAGGGCAGAACCCTCCCAAATGGAAGACTTGCAGCATGCGAGTTGAGTTTGCTGCCAACTTGACCTTCAAGGTGCTGCAGCAAGATGGCTGGAAACTCAGCTGGAGGTATGGGAGCATCAGCCTTGAGGGTGAAGGAGGGAAGTGGTGCTTAAAGGAAGCACCACAGACAGAAGAAAGGACATACTTTTAATGTCTATGTTGCTATAGAACTTAATATTATTTTCCTTATTTAGTGCTCAAATCATGTTGCAAGGTAGGAGTTATCTACATCTTAAAGAAAACTGAAGTGAGAACTCATCTAAGATTTCAGTCTAGGTCAGTGTGACTCCAAAGCCCATGCTCTTTCTGCTACACTACAATGTTTTCGCAAAAGCACCTGCATGTCAGCATAAGTGAATTATGTCCCTGTGATACCAGTTTTGCTGAGACCAGATTGCAACTCTCAGCAATTGTACCTGCCATCTGCTTCCTGTGCCCAGCCTTGAATCTGTAAAGACATGACATCAGAAGTGCTAATGCTATATATAGCTTAAAAGGCTTTAAAAAAATTAAAGAAAAATTATCTTTAATTGATGAAATAAAAGTGTCAAATATTCCTCATTCTTAGCTACTGGTATGAAATAAAATCATGGGTAAATGTTAAAACTTGAAATAATTGGCCACAGAAATAAAATAAATCTGATAGAAATATTTTTATTACCTAAATATTTGTGAAGTGAGTTGGAG
>NW_012123820.1:1878678-1885121 GCF_000951035.1 Colobus angolensis palliatus
AATCACAGTAGCAGAGTGTATTCCTTTTTGTAGAGAGGGATTTGTTGGCTCAGATATTTGATTGGAGACACCCTATATAATTTGGGGCCAAGAACATTATCCTGAATTGGATATTCCATATCTCTGTTTTCCCTATTCTTTCTCTCTAAATAAAAAACTAAAGATGAACATTGGGTACACAGAAAAAAAAAAAAAAAAAGCCCAGGGGCATCTGACCTCTAAATTTAGTCAGAGAAAATAAAGTCCCCACAAAATAAAGCAATACAAAAATGGGGAAGAGAGATTATGGGTCTCTCTTCGGCTGGCAGAAGAGAGGACAACTGAAAGCAATCAAGTCAATAGATTTTTGCAAAAAATTTGTTTTTTATTTAAAAAATATATAGGGTGTCCCCAATCAAATATTTAAGTCGACAAATCTCTCTCTCTACAAAAAAGAATATAGTCTGCTGTAATTATTGGAGTAAACATATTCTTGCTTCTATATGGAGACTTGGAAAAGCAGAAAAGTCGTTGTTTGTTTGTTTTTTTGAGACAGAGTCTTGCTCTGTTGCCCAGGCTGGAGTGCAGTGGCGCCATCTCGGCTCACTGCAAGCTCTGCCTCCTGGGTTCATGCCATTCTCCTGCCTCAGCTTCCCGAGTAGCTGGGACTACAGGCGCCCACCACCACGCCTGGCTAATGTTCTGTATTTTTAGTAGAGACGGGGTTTCACTGTGTTAGCCAGGATGGTCTCGATCTCCTGACCTCGTGATCCACCTGCCTTGGCCTCCCAAAGTGCTGGGATTACAGGCGTGAGCCACCGCGCCGGCTGAAAAGTAGTTTTTAAAGAATATATTTTGTTAAGCAGTGAGAAACGTGGGGTTTAGAGTGTGAAGACTAGTCTTCTGATCACTGGCTGTGTGAGCATTTCTGAGAGTGGAATCCCAATTTCTGAGTCTCTGCGCCTTGACTTCCTTATCGAATAATGGATCAAATCATATCTACCAACATCACAGAAGTGAGCAAAGAGAAAGTATAGCTCAAAGGACTGGTTTTGGGAAGAAATTCTTGATGTCAAGAATATTTGCTGCTTTTATCCTGAGGTGTCTGGCTGGGGTGGAATAAAAGTGTCTCTAATCAGGGTATTTATTGAAAAGACTGAGTTCAAACTTTGCAGAGAGGGGAGGTAGTAGTCTGATTGGAGACACCCTATATAAATTGAAAGTCAATAAATCTATTACCAGAGACTTAGGATTGCTTTCTACATTAACCAAGCGCAGTAACTGAAAATAATCAAGACCAAGTTCAGATATAACGGCAATCATTGGGGTTTACATTTGAGGCAACATAGATTACAGGTGATAGCGATGGAATGACAAGAAAAGAGAAGATCTGAGTTCTAGTCTTGCCTCTCCCGCTAATTAGTTTTTGGCTGTGAACAAGTTACTGAAACTCCCTAGGCTCAAGTCTCTGCTGTGGAGGGGTGCAGACTGGGAAAGGAGCATGAGCAAAACCTAGGGAAGCAAAGTAGCTCTGTGATGTGCCAGGCAAGCCCCCTCCTCTTTTGAACAGAGTAGTCTGAAGCAGTGGTTATCCAGAGCAGAGCAGAAAGCTGGGAAGCCCTTCGGGCAGTGGAGTGGTCTGCAGCCTGGCTGGGTAGGTACCCTGTGGCCTGTGTAGATGGTGGCAGAGACACCCACATTCCAGAGATGCTCCAAACAATCTGGAAGCCACCTTGGTGATATTGACCACTGGTCACTTAGGAATATAGAGAAGTTGTATGAGACACCAAGTTTCTACTCCTCTCTTTTGCCAGTATTTTCAGCTAAATGGATGACTAAGTAATAATGCTATGTTTAAGCCAGTCATCACATGCATTTTCTTCCCCCCCATTATTTATTTATTGCTTATTTTTGTTTATTTATAGAGAAAAGGTCTCACTGTGTCACCCAGGCTGGAGTGCAGTGACGGGATCACAGTTCACTGAAGCCTCAACTTGCCCCCAGGTTCAGGCCATCCTTCTGCCTCAGCCTCCTACATGTTGAGAGACTACAGGCACATGCTGCCACCACATCTGGGTGATCAAAAAAAAATTTCGCAGAGATAGGCTTTCACTGTGTTACCCAGGCTGGTCTCAAACTCCTGGGCTCAAGCAATCCCCCTGCCTCAGCCTCCCAAAGTGTTGGGATTACAGGCATGAGCCACTGCGCCTGGCCTCCTACAGCATTTTAAAATTTGATCCTTATATTCATGAAGTGGGATAATCAGTTCCATTTTACAGATGAGGAAAGGAGCTTAGAGAGGTAAAGATATTTTCCCCAGTATCTCTTTAGAACTGGTGTTTGAACCCAGGGGCAATCTGCCTACAGTTAAATCAATGATTGATCAAAATCAACATTGTAGAAAATTTCAGAAAGTACATAACGAAAAAATATATAATCATCCCAAATTTGATCACCCAGAGACATCCAGCTTGGTTTGTAGAAAATTTAAAGTCAAAATTTATTTTTAATGGTTGTGTGGTATTTCATTTTAAGTATGTTTTAAGTTTATCCAATAAATCTATTACCAGATATTTAGGATTGCTTTCTCCATTTTTTTTTTTTTTTTTTTTTTTTTTTGAGACAGGGTCTCACTCTGTTACCCAAGGCTGGAGTGCAGAAATGCAATCACAGCTCACTGCAATGCAATGTCTGCCTCCCAGGCTCAAGTGATGCTCCCACCTCAGCCTCCCAAGGAACTGGGACCATGCCCTGCTAATTTTTTGTGGTTTCGGTAGAGATGGGGTTTCACCATGTTGCCCAGGCTGGTCTCAAATTCCTGAGCTCAAGTGATCTGCTCACCTCAGTCTTCCAAAGTACTGGGATTATAGGTGTGAGCCACCGCTCCCAGCCTATTTTTTACTATTTTAAACAGCACCAATGTTACATGTACTATGGGGCTCTTATTCAATTGTCTACTGAGGAGCAATTTCCAGAAATGAGGTTGCTGGTTTGAAAAATATGCTTTTTTAAAAGAAATGTAAAAGATTCTGTTATCAGATTGTCTTTCTGGAAAAAGCAGAATCAATTCCACTCTTAATAGCAGTAGGTGAGTGCCCATTTCCTTACACATCCACATTAAGTTTAGATAATACTATTCTTTAAATCCTTGCCAATCTGATAAATGAAAAATGTTATCTCATTTTAATTTGCACTTAATTACCAGTGAGGCTGAATGCCTAATGTCAAGGCAGTAATTTTTTTTCGTTTCATATTCACAGCTATAGCATCCTTGTGTGGGCTTCAAAGATAACAGAAATCATCGTGAGGGAACTAGGATGAATCACAACAGAACGTGCAATTCAACATTATCATTCACCTTCTGTGTACTTAAGTGTTGAAAGTGCTTCTTCTCTACAAGACAATGAAATCTTAGAAGGAGAGATTTCACTTCGTTCATCTTCTCCAGAAAGTCCTACTTTCCTCGGGCTCTTAAGGCATACAGAGTCATCTATGAAACTCTTCCAACTTATCAAAAGAGGACAGGGCTTGCTTGGCACATCACAGAGCTACTTTGCTTCCCTAGGTTTTGCTCACTCCTTTCCCAGTCTGCACCCCTCCACAACAGAGACCTGAGCCCAGGGAGTTTTCAGTAACTTGTTCAAAGCCAAAAACTAATTAGCGGGAGAGGCAAGACTAGAACTCAGGTCTTCTCTCTTCTTGTCATTCCATCGCTATTGCCTGTAATCTGTTTCCTCAAATATAAACCTCAGTGATTGCTTTATATCTGAACTTGCTCTTGATTGTTTTCACTTACTGCCCTAGGTTGATTATAGCTCTTCAAGTAGGCTTTCAGCATTTCCAGAAAAGAAAATTTTACTCTGTTGATCTTTCCATCCATAGTACCTAACTTCAAGCTGCCAGGACTAGCAAACCTTCAATAAATACTTGCTCGGGAGAGGCCAGGTCGATGTCAATTGCTCTGCTACAGTTCTTATTCTTTCCAGAGTAAACTCCTCAAAAATCTCCTAGCCAGTTGCTTTTTAAAATATCAAAAGTCAGGCACATTTCTAGTTCTCTTGCTTCAGAATTTTTGTACCCTCATTGGCTGTATAGCACTCTTTTAAATCAAAACATTGGGAAGTTATTTGTTATGTGCTCCTATTTTATCTTTCATTTTAAAGAAAATTATTGTTTTTCTCTCTGCTAAGGCATTTCTTTAATACATGGTGATTTGACATGCACTCAATTTGGTCTGAGCTACATTTGGTGATTTTTTTTACTTTTAATGTTATTAGAATCTGTAGTATTTCTCTTTAGACAAACAAATAATTGTAAACAACAATACAAACAACACATCTTTCCTTTAGTCACTAACTTGACAGTTTAATCTAAAAGGAAAAAAAAATTTCAATTATAACCAACACTAACACTTAATTCCAATTTCCATGTAATATTATAGAACCTGCATTTAAACCACCATGGGATGCTAAATTCTTATAAGAGGAAAGACAAAGCTAAAAACCACAATGAGGGGTTAAAAAAATTGTGCTAATCACAGTTGCTTTTCCTGATGGGGAGGAGGAAAGAAAAAACATACCATTTTCATGAAACCACCCAGAGCCAGTAAAATAAACTATGACCAGAGAATTTCCTGTGGATGGCCCTCTCACTTTCCGTCTGAATTGTACTACAGAGATGGTTACCAGATAAAATACCTAGAATTGATTTAGAGTGAGCAGTGCTTCTTCAGCAGTCTTTATTATAAATGTTAATGCTGGGATCTTTGCCATCCATGGGGCTTTAGGAGATAAATAACACTATTTTTCTTCAGTGTTCACGCTCAGGTGTAAGGCCCACTCAAGGGGAGCTGAGATTTATAGGTGATGTAATTTAGAATTCTAAGCCCATAAGTTAATGCTTTAGAAATGTCTTCTTTATCTTTTCTGGGATTACAAATGGACAGATCCCTGGCACAGCTCCTCATCTTACTTGGTCTCTCTGCTTCTGCTGAAGACCTTATTCTGCCAGATGCATCACTGTTTGCGGTAGAAAAAGCAATGATTTCGTGTAGATAAGAACGAGAAGATTAATGTCAATGACAGAGCAGTGTTTTTGAAATGTCATCTCCAGTGAGATAAATAATGCTACAGAGCACTTACTAGGTACTAGGTCCTGTGCTGGGACTTCAGAAAATGGTACGTAAAATGTGTTCAAATTACATAAGCAGTTAAAGCTAATATTTATGTGATGTTTTCCACATGTTAATCCATTAATTCATTTAATCCTTTCAACAGCCCTATGAGATATGTATTCCTATTTTATAGATCAGGAAACTGAGGCATAGCAGAGAGATTACCCAAAAAGTGGCAAAAGCAGAATTGGAAGTCAGCTCTCCCGTTTCCAGAGACTGGGATTTAACCACTACTATTTATAAAAGAGTTGAGCTCTTACAGAGAGAGGAAATCACACTTGATTACACCCCAAATCTGAGCCCCTCCCATCATGTTTTTCTATGCATTTATGTGCATACATTCACATGTGAATACATCATATGTTTTGTTGCTTTTTGGTTACTGTTGATTTCGTTAATGTAAATATTTACTTGTTATACACACTTTATTACTTTAGAATAAAACCTCTTGAATCATCTGTTTCATCAGGGCTCTTTTTGATCATTTATTTAGCTGGTTCTCCCTTTTTCCTTTGTGTAGATTATTTGCTGTCTGTTTTTGTTGAAGAGTGGGTAGCCGGACAGTTCTCTAGATGCTGAGTGTGAGTGGGCACAGCAGCTCTCCACTGGTGGCTTCACTGGAGAGGACCGGCCATGAGACAGCCCTTGTGCCATCAGGTAGGCACGCTGGCAACGACCACCTTCTTTTGGATTGTGGCTTACCAGTGCAGGTCTCCAAATGTTAGTAGGGTCTTGGCTGTGTCTTCAAACAAACAAACAACAACAACAACAACAAAAACCCAAAAAAAAATTGAAATAGAAAATTTTCCTACACAGGCTAAAAATTGCTTCACCTTTTTCATCCTAATCCCTAAATTCAAATAACTGCAAACAGAACTTTTAGTGACCTTGGGAATGTTATTTAATTTTTATAAATTATGTTAATCTGATTTGAAAAATGGGAAATGTCCTCACAAAGCTGAGGTAAGAAACATAACTTTAGTAATAATAATAAGAAAGGTACCATTTTGTTGTCTTCACATGTATACATCATTTAAATCTTACAATAACTCCGTTGATTAGTGTATTATATATCCATTTCTACATACAAGGAAACTGAACTTTAAAGTGTTAAATAACTTGTCTCAGATAACTCAACAGTTAGTGTAGCCTGACTAATTCCAGGACCCTGGTGCTTAGTGCATAGTAGATGCTCAATAAATGTTAGCTCTCTTGCAGTGATAAAAACCAAAGCTGTAGGCTGGGTGCAGTGGCTCACGCCTATAATCCCAGCACTTTGGGAGGCCAAGGC
>NW_012123820.1:1885331-1918577 GCF_000951035.1 Colobus angolensis palliatus
AAAAAAAAAACTACACACACACACACACACACAAAAAACCTAAGTTGTGATTGAGGTGATGGGAATGAAAAAGAAGGAATGATATGGTAAACAAGTAAGTAGTGGAGATTTTTAAAACGCATACTCTGCAGACAGACAAGTTTTATGAAGTGGCCAATGGAGCCTATGTAGTAGCAGGTCTGAAAGGGTTAAACAGAGATGCTCTGAAGCTGCCACAGGCAAGGAATCCATTTCACAGGAGCATTTGGTGTCTGATGCTAAATGCTGCTGAGTTTCCTTCCAAAGTGGGATCCATTTCAGCTTCCACCCTGGAATGTGGTAGTAACTTACTGCTCCACCTCTTGAATCTTGCTTCTCCACATCTATCTTCTTTCAACTGCCTGTGAGATCTGTCCAAAGGACAAATCTGAATTGCTTTCTTAAAACATACATAAACAAAACATATATAAACAAGAGAGGTTTAACTGACTCACAGTTCCGTATGACCAGGGAGGCCTCAGGAAACTTACAATTATGGAAGAAGGTCCAGGAGCCCACTACACTCTAGCCTGGGTGACGGAGTGAGAACCTGTCTCTTAAAAAAACTTTAAAATGATAATAAGTCAATTTCTCACAAAAGCCAAGCATGTGGGGGGGTAATATTATACCAGGGCATGAATATTGAGATATGGGACTAATTGGAGGTTGTCTTGGAGGCTGCCTACCACCCAGATATATTTAAAGCTTTTTATTCAAAGCCTGAGTTATAAAATCTAGTGCCAACTCTACCATCACCCAATTACTGGTCTATCTACCATAATCACTCTTACCACTTTCTCGCTCAAACTTGAAGTTCCAATAATACAAAACTGCTGGTGGCCATTCTCCTAATCTCCTTGTATTAGTCCATTCTCATGCTGCTATAGAGAAATACCTGAGACTGGGTAATGTATAAAGTAAAGAAGTTTAATTGATTCACAGTTCCATATGGCTGGGGAGGCCTCAGGAAATGTACAACCATGGCAGAAGGGGAAGCAGGCCCCTTCTTCACAAGGCAGCAGGAGAGAGAAGTGATGGATAAACTTCCAAATACTTATAAAACCATCAGATCTCATGCGAACTCACTTGCTATCATGACAACAGCATGGGGGAGACTGCTCCCATAATCTAATCACCTCCCTCTCTCGACAGGTGAGATTACAGGTTCCTCCCTCAACATGGGGAGATTACAAGATGAGATTTGGGTGGGGACTCAGAGCCAAATCATATCACCCCCTCTACCCACAATCACTCGTGTTTCAAGGCTACCTGAGCTTCCTGTCTGGTACCCTCATTTCCTCATCCTCCTATGGTTAATGCTGCTTCATCTTTTTAAGACAAAGTTCTGGTGTCACCTCCTCTAGGTACCCTCCCTGGCCTTCAACCTGAGTTAGATATTGCTCACTTGTGTCATTGAACCTGGGACACCCCTTAACCTATCACTTACTGCACTATTTTGAAATTATATCACTCTGACTATTCTATGAACAACTAAGTGCAGGTGCAATATCTTCATCACCAAGATCTGCCAAATGTCTAGCACCTACCAGAATGTCTAGTGCACCATAGGTGCTTAATAAACATTTGCAAAAAATATTTTTAATCAACCACATTTGCAACAGTTCATGAGGGCTTCCTGGTTTGAACTCCAGTTATTCCTCACAAAGCAAAAAATAAATTTGAGAAAATAATCTGTGTTTTGGGTCAACCTTTTCTTTGTCTAAGATATAAAAATTCTACCAATTATCTTGTGGGTGTCCCCTCATTGTTTCTGTTCTTTCTAGGCATGGGCTGGAATGTCACTTTCTTACCCTAAGATCTCTAAGACTGAGGCAGCTATGTCCATATGGCTTGCTTAGCTGTGTTTTGTTTGCACTCTCAAATCCTCACCATATGAGAAAGATGGACCTTCCAGTGTCTATGTGAGCCAGTGACAGGTTAATGACTTGCCGTGAAGGGTATGAGCCAGCGTGTGGCCCCAAGGTCTCTGTCTTAAGAGGAGAACTACCCTATGTGCCCTAGCTGATGGGAAGCAGCAGATGTGACCGGAAACAAACAAAAATATGAGGGTGTGAGTTGTGCTAAAACCACCCATGGGCCCTGATAGGCTCACAAGCCTCATAGGCACAGGATGGTTTATATTCCACCTCATGCCTCTGAAACCTAAGTAGTACTCAGAACAATGTTCAATGAAAGTTTTGTGAATAGTGAGGAGACTGGGATTACTAGGTATTCATCTTGGTTCCCACAGCACAAATCCCCTTGAGATGAGATGAGAACAGTTGGGGTTTAGCTATGGCTAGGGACATCCTATATGTCCTCATTCTTCCAGGCTTTTAGGAAATTTAACTCAGCGGTTTTGGGGCTATCCACTTCAGGGTGGATTAAATCTCTTATATAAAGTCAAGGAATGAAAAAAAAATCTTTGCTTATCATCAGTCATTTAAAAGAGACTCCTGTTGTCCCAACTTCACGGCACCTTTGGAGACACTAGTTGAGGTTACAGAACTCTCTGGATGCTAGAATCTAGTCTACCTGGTAAACATGGGGTAGTTATCCTCTAAGGTGTTTTTACTTCATCTAGGTACAGTGAGGAAGGAAAGTGAGGACACTCCTGCTATGAAGCAGTTTCACTGTGCCCTTGTTACTACTTCAGCTCTAATATGGTTTTGTTCTGTGTCTCCACCCAAATCTCTTGTTGAATTGTCTTCCCCAGTGTTGAAGGAAGGGCCTGGTAGGAGGTGACTGAATCATGGGGGCAGGCTTCCCCCTTGCTGTTCTCCTGATGGTGAGTGCGTTCTCACGAGATCTGGTTGCTTCTGGAAGTATGACACTTCCCCCTTCTCTCTCTCTCTCTTTCTCTGTCTCTCTGTCCTGATTTGCCATGTCAAGATGTGCCTCTTTCCCTTTCAGTTCCCGCCATGATTATGTTTCCTCAGGCCTTCTCAGCCATGCTTACTGTACAGCCTGTGGGACTGTGAATCAATTAAACCTCTTTTCTTCACAAATTACCCAGTCTCAGGTAGTTCCTTATTGCAATATGAGAACAAACAAATATAAGCCCGCTGCATCTTGGCCTGCAATTTCTGTTTACTTGCATAAGTCCAGTGAGACAGAACACTCATATAACAAGTTAAGTGAAACAACTTTATTACTCACAGATAGGCATCAAGGGAGAGTAGAAGCCTAGGATTTAGGGTAAGATGGTCCCCCAAGGTTCAGGAAAATTTGCCAGGGTGCATGGAATCTTGTCTGTGCATGCCCCACATGCACTGCAGCTGAGGAACCCTGGGAGCAGACCATTGTGCAATTTACACCCTGGGAATGGCATGACTCAATGGCCTAAAGTGTTGAAGAACAGTCTCTTTCTAGGAGAGACTAGAACAGAGCTTGAGCTGATCTGTGCAGTTCCACCTTACCTCAGAATGTTGCATTCTCAGCACGTTCTCCAATTATTCTTGAGAAACACAAGTGAGAAAGGAGAGAGACCTGGGTTGGTCCAAGGCCACCTGGAGAACTGTCCGGCACCTGCTGCCAGGAGTGCCTTCAGGCTTCTCTCCAATTGCCAGCCCAGGGAAGTCTCTCCACCTGTCTTTACTAACACAAAATGTCTTTCATTCACTGCCCACTCAGTGAAACCTTGCTACTTCAGTGGGCTCACACTGGAAGAGTCATGTGCTTGGCACTACTTTGGTCCAGCCAAAGTCCTTGAAGCAAGAGTTGGCAAAAATTGTCCACCAGCGTGAAATGAGGGGTAGGGGAAAATGGGGAGAATAAACAGAAGGTGCTATTTTAATTCTTAACCACTATTCCTTAGGAAAATGGTAGAACCAAAGGAAGAGAAATTCAAAGACCATCTTTATTACCTGGGGATAGATGTCACAGGCAGAGGGGATAGGAGTTGAGAAGCCACAACTCATGTTACTTAGTGAGGGTTTTCTGATTGGGGTTGAAGTTTCTTTAGGCATCACAAGGTCATGGTCTTAGCTCCCATTTCTCAGAGCAAGCAGTGTCCCCATCCAAAACAACACACTGGCAGTGACAGATGGATTCCCATAGGACATCCCAGGAGCCACAACCGTAGCCACAAGCACGACCAGTGACGGGGTTCCCTGCATGGGGCATGGAGCAGAGACATTGGAGCCCTTGGATTTGGAGAGAGGAGTCCTTCTGCCTGCCCCACCTCATCCCTGCTCACAGCTCCTCTCCCTATCACTACCCTTTCTCCACCTTAGTAGTGCCATTTAAGAAGGGGATAAGATGTCAGAGGACAGAAGAGATGAACTTGAAGGTAGACAAACACCAAAATGTCCTTAAGAAAGAACAAAAGAGATACTAATAGGAGGAGAGACACTAATCACTAAATGCCTGACACCATGATTGACACACAAAAAGTAATAAGTGGCATGACACTTATTTAATGTCTTTAAGAAAGAACAAAAGAGATACTAATAGGAAGAGAAGAAAGGAACAGAAACCAGGGATCTCTCAGCTTCACCCTCCAGGGGAAATAGTGATGAGAGAAGAAGAGTTGGAGACAGTGACTCAGACCCACTGGCCTGGCACAATGAGGTGGTGAGTAGAGGCAGGAGCACGGGAATGGGAAAGTAGCCTGAGTTGGAGGGAGAGAGGAGTGTTCAGGTGATGTATTCCTCACTTAGTGAGGAATAGTCTGCTAGGATCTCTGATGCTAAGATAGAAAACATGTCCTTTAGAGTCATACACCCAGGTCAGGCGCAGTGGCTTAGGCCTGTAATCCCAGCTACTTTGGGAGGCCAGGGCAGGGGGATCACCTGAGGTCAGGAGTTCGAGACTAGCCTGACCAATAGGATGAAATCCCATCTCTACTAAAAATACAAAAGTTAGCGAGGTGTGATGGTGTGTGCTTGTGGTCCCAGCTACTCAGGAGGCTGAGGCAGGAGAATTGCTTGAACCCAGGAGGCAGAGGTTGCAGTGAGATGAGATTGTGCCACTACACTCCAGTCTGAGTGACAGAGCAAGACTCAGTCTCAAAAAATAAATAAAAATAGAGTCACACACCCTCTGTGGGAGAGAACGAGGGATAGATCAGAGGCCTTCATCGGCCACTTGTAATCTTCACCTACTCAAGTACCTGTAAGAAGTCACTATTTCCAACCTGAGATTACTCCAGCGACATCTGGGCCAGGAATTCCATGAAGAGGAAAAACAAACTCTGCCATACTTGTTGGCACCTGGGATTTAGGATGGACTGGGATGGATTTGGGGATGGATCTGGGGATGGATTGGATAGGGGCTGAAATCCAGAGAGCTGAGCTTGGGTGGGGAATCCCAGGTCTCTTACTATGGGAATCCTTTGTTGCCTCTATCTTCTCATCCACAGCTGATCCTGAGATGTGCTGGGCCTCCCCTGGAACCACCAGCTCAAGGGGGTGAAAATGAATAACAGTAAAAACAGCTTTTTTTTTTTTTTATGTTCTGAGACAGAACAGGAAAAGACTAAGAAAATTGGAAAGATGGATGCTTCTGGAAAAGTAAGGGCTGAAAAGCCTTTTAGCTGGGTTATAGGAAGCTGAGGTTTCAGGAGACAGCTTGGAGAAGAAAGGATGGTAGGAGGAAAGTTGCACAGTCGCTGATCAGATCTCACTAAAGAGAGGCAGGGGCTGAGCTGAAACATTTCAGTCCAAGAAATGAGATCTCTTTGCCTCTGTACTCCCCGACCAGTACAATAGTCCCTGCAAAGAGTATCCCAAGAGGCAAGTGCCACAAAGAATGCATGGAGTATTATGAAGTGGCCTCTTGGAGGAGCCTCATTCTGTCAGGGTGGAACTTACCTCTTCAGGCAGCCTAGTCTTCTCTTCTGAGTTCATTTCTGATGTTTCCAGAAGTTCCTACCCCAAGCCAACCTTGTCTTGCCAAACAGCTTGCACAAACCCCCAAGTCTCTTCTATAATTCAGTGCAAGAACAGCTTGGCCACAATACTCTGTTTGCAGTGTGGGTCATTAACATGTACTACAAAGAGCCCAGGCATAAGCAGATGCTCCAGGTGCAGTAAAGTCATCTTCTATAGTCATTACCCAAATGTCACGTGAGGTGCTTGTATGCCATGGGCAGCTCACTGTCCTCTATCTTGACTTGCTCCTTTTTCCTGACTTATCACATCCATGTGTGGCCTAAATCATTAGGGGGTTGCTGCTGCTCAGCCTGTTCTAACTTACATACCAAAGAGCTACAGCCGGGTGTGGTGGCTCACACCTGTAATCCCAGCACTTTGGGAGGCCAAGGTGGGTGGATTGCCTGAGGTCAAACGTTCAAGACCAGCACGTCTCTACTAAAAATACAAAAACTGGCTAGGTATGGTGGTGCACACTTGTAATCTCAGCTACTTGGGAGACTGAAGCAGGAGAATTGCTTGAACTCGGGAGGTGGAGGTTGCACCACCCTGGGCGACAGAAGAGAAACTCTGTCTCAAAAAAAAAGAACTTGACACCTCTAACTATGAGGTACAGAGCATTTTCTGTACCTAGACCATAATGTATGCTATATGTGTTACAGTTCATTTTGGTCATCTCGCATATCTTTCTCTTCAAGGTTGTTTGTAATCTCCCAATTATTTCTAGCTTACTTTTTTTCATATTTTTAGATTAGCCAATGAGAAATGATCCCCTGATCATTCTGCAAGAAAACCTCAGCTATGATATAGCAATAGAATTATTTCAATAAGGCCTGAGGCCAAAGACCTTGTGACATCACAAGTAATTAAATCATATGCATTCACAACATGCATAACAAAGATAAGTATTTACAACAAAACACAAAGCAAAAGCCATATATCCAAGCCAGTGTGCCACATGACCCTTTACAAAGGTTTCACCCAAGTCTGGTGATTTTAGTTCTTTGACATTTTTTGTTATTCCCAGATGGTTCCAATTTTGTCTTATGGTCCCTAAGGTTACTCTGATCAAAACCATAGTCTGCTCACTGAACTCAGAGTCCCCCAGGGAAAAGAGGTTTAATATCGACTTTCATGGTGGTAATGTTCCTGTTGGTCACAGACCTTTTTAGGTATGAGATGTATCTCAAACTGACACATTTTCATATCAGAGCCCATTTTTATTTGAAGGGCTAGACATGGCTGTGATTCATAACCAAGTGTTGATTTCAGCTTCCCTAGTACTTGGGAGCACTGCAGAACTTGATGCTCATCAGTTACCTCTCATCCAACCATTCTTCTGAAGCTATTGGACTGGAATTCAGTCAAAAATTCACCTGTCATGAAGAAGTTCATAGTTGAGAAAGAGACCTCAATACTGTTAGTCCCTTATTGACTGGGTTGGTACTATTTTTAGGTTCCATGGAATTCATTCCTCCCTTACAAAGAAAGAACATTATATTAATGCTATCATACCCTTAAAGATAAGCATTCGGCCAATCAGATAACAGGTAGTTTCTTACATTTGTCCCAGTTTTTCAAGTCTCATAGCAACCTATCCAGTCCAATTCCTGATAAGTTGGGACGCTTAAGACATTAAATCAATACCCAGTAAACAGAGACATTTACAAGCTCAAGAACATAGTTTAAATATACCTGAGCCCAGGTGACTTTTCAAGCTCACTCATTCGAAGGGGCTTTCCTTTGCTGTGTCTGAAAGATGTCATCTTCCCAGCTCTACTCAGACATCCAGGAGTCATCTCAATCACCCCTCATCTGAGATGGAAGGGCTTATGAATATGATTAACGGTGGTGCAGGTCATGAAGAAGTCCTTTAGTAGATAGTCCACTAGATATTTGCTGTGCCCTGAAAAGTTCTGTCAGTTTTTAGGATTGGGTAACTGATCATGCTCATTCGAATTAGAGACAATCCACTTTACACTCCAGCAGTCTGTATCTCTTTCAGTCAGGATTACACGGTTCTTGTTGTTACCCAAACCACAAATTCATTTAGAAGGCACTTGTAACCATCATGGTGATATCTTTGGTGTTTATCAGCCTGCTGTTGGTGGTTGGTGAAGAGCGGCAGGGCAGGCTGAGACTGGATGACTGTTGGGGTGCTTGTGGGTCTAAAATTTTCTGATTCCATAATAGCTCACCTGCTTCTGACGGCTCCAGTGTAATGCCACTTACTGAGTATTTTCTATGTGACAATCATGATGTCAGGCATTTCGTGTAAAAACCCCATCTAATTATTATAAAAATTTTATGAAGAAGGTAATATTATCCCCATTTTACAGAAAAGTCAACTGAAATTTCTAAAGATTAAGTGAGTCAACCAACTTTCTGAAAGATCATGAATAGAGATGAGATTTGAAGGTCCATCTGCCTAACTGCAAAGTCAATGCTCTGCACACAGCATGTACGTCTTACCTCTGAAATAAATACACAATACGAAGATGGTGTAATTAGCTCCCAGATCTCAGTTGTACTTCATTTAAGTTTCAGAGCATGATATAGTTTATAAGAAAATATTGAACTCCTCTACTATGTAAAACTTTCTGTCCTAAGCACTCTGGAGGATGAATGTGATATCATTTCCACTGTACACAGAACTTAATATCTGGTAGGAGAAATGAGACACGACACATAAAGAGATAACAACGAGAGAAGCAATTTGAAAGTACAAACTGAGAGTTTAGACAGATATTGGAGGCACGAAGAAGTTATGGTCTCCGGCACTGAGATTATTCAGAGAGAACTTCAGTGGGGGATGGGATGTCTGCTCTTGGCCTTCAAGAACAGGGAGGCTTTCTATAGGAAGGGATAAGGGACTGGGAATGGATAGTGGTGCCAGGTGGGCATTTTGGCTAGAGGAAATGGCTTGAACAAATACATAAGGAAAAAAGAAGTACAGAGTGGATTAGGGCTCCAGGGAAAGGGCACATTTCAATGGAGTGGAGATTCTCTAGAGAAGGGTTAGGAAATGTGGTTGGAAGGGTGGATTGAAATTGATTGTGGAAGGCACCAGTGTAAAGCTGAGGGTGGTAAGCTTAATCTGGTAGGCCGACTAAGGGGTGGGGGACATGAAAGTTTTTGAGTAGGAGAGTGATTTGTCAAGACAAGATTTCAGGAAAGACGGCCTTAACACCAATGGGCATAGTGGGTTGCAACACCCAATGCAGGGTCAGAAAGAGCAGTCAAGAGGCTAATGTGGAGCTCCACACTGGAGAGATTCCTGGTCAAGGGAAAACATGGCATTAGAAACACACAAAGCAAGGCTAGGGTCTCCCAACTCAGGCTCTTCCCAGCTGTGTCACCTCAGGCAAATTTCTCAATGGCCCTCAGCTGCTTCTGCAACATGTAAATAACATCTACACCACAGCATTGTTTATTGGTTCATTCAAAGCATTCATCGAGTGTCCCCTATGTGTCAGGTATAAGGAAAAAGAGAAGGTCAAGGGTGTCTCCAAAATATTTGGCCTGTGCAACAAGAAGAGGGAATTTGCCCTTCCTGTGACATTTAAATGATAAACTGTGGGCAAAACTCCTGGCACAGTGCTGGGCATACAGTGGCTGCTCAGTAAGTGTAATTCTTTTTGAAGTCCTAAGGAGTAAATTTTGTCTGTAGCAATGTGATAGAAATGAAGATATTAATAAGAGCTTTTGTGAACAGAGGGAGCAAGCAAGTCTAAAATATATGGTTGTCTAGAATATATAAGTTCTACAAAGTTTCTGAAGTAACCTATGTAATACCAGGTAATAAATGGTATAAAAGAACCCTGAAATACAAAGGAAGGAGCCTGTTGCATGTCGGGAGCCTTGTTAATGGCATCTATGTGTGTCGGGATCTTAGCAGGAGAGAGATGGCACACACTGGTTAGCTGAGTGGCTGGAAAACCTAATAAAGGGTCAGTGGGGAGGAGTAGATCCTGGAACCAGGAGAGGGACCCATGACAGGAGAAATGAAGCCTTGGCAGGAGCTCTGGCCTTGGTAGAAGAACACAGTGACGAGCAGAGACTGGAAGGAGCTTGGGTTTAAATACTCCTCCCCACTGAAAACTAAACCCTAAAGCATTACCCATCACCCAGTGCTTCCCATAGAAGTTAATGGGGAGAAAACAGGAAGAAAAACCACTGATTAATATAAAGCAGAGCTTCTAACGTCTCTGCTTCTGCAGCTGGTCATGAGGCTTTGGTTGATAGTTGCAGGGTCTTTTCCACAACACATTTTGTGTTCCCTACCCTCTCTGCCAGACTTCAGCTGAACAGGGTTCTTTACCTGCTGGGGAAAATAGTTTTACTTCTTCATTTCTGTGAGATCTGACTTTTTAGTGGCTCTATCTTTCTTTAGCTACCAAAGTTTTCAGGACTACTGGGCAAAAGTACTAAGAAGTGCACCAATGGTTCCCCCGGTGGTCTTCTTTGGCCCCACTTTGCAGCAGTAACCAAATTTTTCTTTACAGCTGGAATCAGTACAATACACTAGGTAATATAGAAACCCTCTTATTTGCTTATTGGCTCAGTGGCATGAGAATCAATAGTTCTTGGAAGCGGTCTTAGCTTCCAACTGATCAAGCAGCAGTCTTAGCTTCCAATTCACAGAAACCATGTCTTGTATTCCTTATCAAAAGCATTTCTCTTGGATACTAGGACTTCTGCATCTTTGGAGCTCGGGGTTGTAGATGAGACAAAAACATTCTCCAGTGTGTTGATGTAATGGTAGAGGTAGGAACTGTTCCTACCTCTACTCTGTAGTTCCCAGACATGTACATTCTGGCTATGGGGCTGGCTTAAGGCATTTACTTCATTCTGCAGGAATGCCCCCAATTTCTAAGGATGGCAACATAATTGAGACTTCAGCAGAATATATCATTAATTCATCAAGCCATGTACTTCTGTGTTATGGGATACATGGTACAACTAGTGAATTCTATGGGCATGAGCCCATCGCCATAATTCCCACACATAAAATGTGATCTCTAGACAGAAGTGATGTATAGGATACCATGGTGATGATAAGTCATTATCGTTTGTGGACTTCAGAAAAGTGCTGCATCGCTGGAAACCATCATTCTTAGCAAACTATCACAAGAACAGAAAACCAAACACCGCATGTTCTCACTCATAGGTGGGAACTGAACAATGAGATCACTTGGACTTGGGAAGGGGAACATCACACACCGGGGCCTATCATGGGGAGGGGGAAGGGGGGGAAGAGGGAGGGATCGCATTGGGAGTTATACCTTATATAAATGACGAATTGATGGGTGCTGACGAGTTGATGGGTGCAGCACACCAACATGGCACAAGTATACATATGTAACAAACCTGCACGTTATGCACATGTACCCTAGAACTTAAAGTATAATAATAATAATAAAAAAAAGAGGGCCGGGCGCGGTGACTCAAGCCTGTAATCCCAGCACTTTGGGAGGCCGAGACGGGCGGATCACGAGGTCAGGAGATCGAAACCATCCTGGCTAACACGGTGAAACCCCGTCTCTACTAAAAAATACAAAAACCTAGCCGGGCGAGGTGGCGGGCGCCTGTAGTCCCAGCTACTGGGAGGCTGAGGCAGGAGAATGGCGTAAACCCGGGAGGCGGAGCTTGCAGTGAGCTGAGATCCGGCCACTGCACTCCAGCCCGGGCGACAGAGCGAGACTCCGTCTCAAAAAAAAAGAAAAGAAATAAAGAAAAGTGCTGCATCCTCCATCATGAAAGGTGTCCAATAGAAACAACCTGCTACCAGGTGGTCGGCTGGTACCTTGTGGGAATTGGTGTTGTACTGGAGGCCTAGCACTAACTTCTGATGTTGGGAAGTAGAATACTCAGCAATGGTGTTAAACAGACCAGCCTTGGTAAGGGAAATTCCATGCGGTTAGGGGGCTGTTCATTTCTGCTTTCATGGCCACTTTGTGCATGGTCCCACTGAGCAAGCACTGGAGTTGGTGGGGAGAGAGGAAACGGGGGGTTTACAGGATGTCTCATCTTATTCTGATTATTAAAATCTCCCTCCCTCTCCTGTAGTCTCCCTCATCACCAGTTTTCTGTCGTTGGCCAATTCGTTAGGCTACGGGGTGTTTATAAATGTGTGTATGGTCATAATTCCAGCTGCTTTTTCTTCCAAATGCGGTAGGCAGCCCAGTGTTCCAGCTAAACTTCTGCCCTCTGGGAGGATTTTCCTTCACTGCTGTCAGTCAGGGCCAGCCCTGAGGGAGACTATGGTGCAGTAGCTGTCCTGCAGTGCCAGCATAAAGCACAGATTTTTTTCCTTCTTCATTAACTGGTTATAGGGAACTCTTTTTGAGTGAGAAGTGAAAGAACATGCACAGGCTGAGAAGATGAAGAAGAGTGAGCTGATCAGATACAATTCAGGCATGAACAGAGATCACAAAGACTGTCACCAACCTGCAGAGGTATGGGTATGCTTTAGTTAACTCTAGTCTTACATGGACATAGTTCTCTGTAGAGGAATCCTAGTCATTTTTCAGTATCTTGGGCTTAAGAATGATACACTGTTACACAAATGACACGTTTTCCTTTATTTTCAATAGTCTTGGCAATTCAAGAAAAACTTAGCTGCTTCTAATAAAAAAAGAATAACTCTTAGATAAATAATCAGTCACTTTTGAAGTTCTAATTTCCAATCATGGCTCTTCTATCTCAAGAGGTTCTCTGCTCCCTTTTTCCTTCTGAAAATGGTTTGTGTACAGGGAGAATTTCCTGATGTCAGAGGGAGGGGATCCTTGATCTAGAATCTTATTTATGAACTTCTCATATTCTGTGTCCTCCTGGTCTAGACTCCAGGAACTTCTCGTTCACTTGTCCTCCTAGCGTTTCCATTTGCCATCACTGATATTTTTGCATTTTCTATACTCTATTTGCCGACCCTCCCCAACCATCTCAAGATTATCTATTATTATCTATTACCTCTCCCTAGGTATTCTACAATTCCCAGGCAATTTTGGGAGCAGAACACTAGTCTGGACATTATTCGATTCACTCTGAGCTTATTTAGGATTTTAATCAAAATTTCTATCATCCTTCCTTGGCTCTGAAGAGCCATGGCTCAGAATAGGGGAGGAGTATGAGTGTATGTCAAGTCCCCTTGAAGATGTCTTGAAGTCCCTTCTTGAAGTTTCTCTATGTAGTTCTATGCCCTTGGAATCTCTCCAAGCATGTTCTAGCAGAAAAGGGCTTTTTTAAGTAAAAATAATAATAAGGTAAAGGACTTCTTCAAATGAGGTAAAGGACTTCTCCAAGAGTGTAACCTTCATCTTATCTGCCTGATGGTTTAAGGTAAATCTCTATACTCTTTGTCCTTATTATGTAAAGTCAAGGCTTTAGAATGTAGAACATCCCTTATCTTTTTCAAGAAATTCTTGCCCTCAAGAATATTGCCTCACTGTGGATTCAAAGATGTCAGTTTTGAAACCCAAAGCTGAGAGTTGACTACTTTTTTCCCAGGCTCCATGTTCCCCACACTTGGACTGACAGATTATCACGCACAAGCATTGTTTGTATGATTCGTTAAAAAATGTATTTGATCATTTTCCACTGTAGTGTTGCATTTTCTCATGCCTCCCTGTTTTTATTACTTACTTTAAGCCTTTGCTCTGTCTTCTTAAGATGAACATAAACTTAGCTTCTTTAAGTCCCTCTGTCAGAGGCGTTCGAACCAGAGGAACTCCAACTTGAATAGGGACTGGGTAAAATGAGGCTGAGACCTATTATGCTGCATTCCCAGGATGTTAAGCATTATTAGTCACAGGATGAGATAGGAGGTTGGCACAAGGTACAGGGTACAAAGACCTTGCTGATAAAAGGATGTGGTGAAGAAGCTGGCCAAAATCCACTAAAACCAAGATGGTCGTGAGAGTGACCTCCATTAGTCCTCATTGCTCATTTTACGCTAATTATAAGGCATTAGAATGCTAAAAGACACTCCTACCTGTGCCATGCCAGTTTACAAATACCATGGCAACATCAGGAAGTTACGCTATATGGTCTGAAAGGGTGGAACTCCCAGTTGCGGGAATTGCTCACCCCTTTCCTGGAAAACTCATGAATAATCCACTCCTTGTTTAGCATAGAATCAAGAAATAACCATAAAATAGCCAACCAGCAGGACTCTGGGCCACTCTGCCTATGGAGAAGCCATTCTTTTGGTTCTTTGCTCCTCTATTAAACTTGCTTTTATTTACTGTATGGACTCATCCCGAATTCTTTCTTGTGTGAGATCTAAAAACCCGCTCTTGGGGCCTCGATTGGGACCTGTATTAGTCCGTTTTCATGCTGCTATAAACAACTGCCTGAGACTGGGTAATTTATAAAAGAGAAAGTTTTAGTTGACTCACAGTTCAGCGTGGCTGGGGAGGCCTCAGGGAACTTACAATGATGGCAGAAGGCATCTTCCTCACAAGGTGGCAGGAAAGAGAAGTGCTGAGTGAAGAGGGAAGAGCCCCTTAAAATACCATCACATCTCACGAGAACTCACTCACTATCCTGAGAACAGCATGGGGGAAACCACCCCTATGATTCAATTACCTCCATCTGGTCTCTCCCTTGATCCACGGGGATTATGAGGATTACAATTCAAGATGAGATTTGGGTAAAGGCACAAAGCCCAACCATATCAGGACCTCTTTCTGGTAATACCTCCCCTCACTGTGAATCTTATTTCTGGTCTGTCCCAGTGCTGCCTAGGGACCCTGACTTCTTTAAATAAACATTTTCCATGCTTTCCGTATCCCCGCTTAAATCTCACTTATCAGAGCATTTCCCACAGATAATTCCTCAGCCTGTATTTGGAAGAAACGTAGCCCTTTAATTTAAGTCCTTTCATGTAAGCACACTCTGTCTCAAGCAGCCTGCAGAGCACCAAGTGCACCTCATCTGCCCAAGTCCTCTTCTCCTGAAGCGCATCCTCGTTTTCACACACTTTCTATCATTTTCTCCTCAGCGTTCCCTCTCTCAGAAAGCTCTTGGTAGTAGACGTATTCTTACTCCTTTCTCCCTTCTCCCCTTCAGGGCTGAGCTCCATGAGAACCCCAAGGTAAATAGTGTCATAAATAAAATTTACCTTTGTGCTTTTTTTCCACTTTAGTTTCCACAGCCCTTCCCATTATGCAAACGACACTGTTTGATAAGTCTCCACAGTAGTTGTTTGTATTTATTAGAGCACTCAGAGATTTCTAAACCTCTCCAAATTAAACTAATGGTAGAATTTGAGCCAGAAAACACAAGGAATATTTGAAGAAAGGATTTTCTCAGCGTCAAATGCTACCTTGGTCCTGAGACTGATCTTTGTTGTTCAGAGAAGGGCTGTCCCTGCAGAGGTATCCAGGTGTTTTTCCTGTGGCTTCTTTAATTGAGGACCTTAAAGAAGAGCCTCTTCCTAAGAAATGACTCCTCTTCAGTTTCCTTCCCAGCCCCTAAGAGATTGTGCCCTGGTCTTAGGAATTTACACATACTCCTACCCCTGTGGATCTATAGGGTTGCTTGCTGCTGGTGTTGCTAAGAGAAAAGAGAAAGTTTCCCCAGGTTGGGCCATTTGGTGCCTATCAATGTGGGAAGAGAGTTTTCTGGGCTGACTGCTTGCTGTGGCGGGATCCCTCCTGCTAGTGTTGCTTGTCCTCCTGATGTCTCTTGATGGGTTGGGGGATCTCAGGGGAAAAAGTGTTATTCTCCTGGTTGTCAATTGTCAGTGGGGCTTCCAAATGATACCCATTGCTAGTGCTGCTGAGCTTACCTAGTATTTCAGCGAGACAACCATTTATTCCAGGGGAACCATGAGCCTACCTACGTCACCTTCCATTGCTAGGCCGAAGTCAGAAAACGCTAGACCTGGATGACCTTCATCTGTTGGGTGGGGATTTGTGATAACCACTACCAATACGTTATTCCTCCAGCCCCAGGGTCCAGAATCAGTTTGCCTTCCCTTCCACTGTTCAGAATTTGCCTTTGGTTGCCCCCTGCATTATTGCCAGGGGTGATCATTTACTTAGCAGGATGTAGCAGGGTGAAACATATTACGTCATATTATCCAGACCAGTAATGCCACCTTTATTTTATTCCTTTCCTGGAGTATTCTATCGTCCTTTTACGTTCTCTTATTTAATCTTTCTCCTTTATCTTCATTCCATGATTTTTTTAGCAAAGATTTGTCCATTATGTGTGGATTCATATTGCAGTTCTTTGACTTATGTTTGTAGTCATTAAAGTGTTAAGTGATGGGATTTAAAGAAAAAGTAAGTTAGATGTCACCTAATTTATTGAAGTTTTTTTGTTCGTGTTTTTTCTTTTGTTTGTTTGTTTGAGAATGTAAGGAAAATGAATATTCTGCTGTCAATAGTTGGCTGAGGCAGACATCTGGCCCAGCGTGACTCAGTGAGTTTGGAGCACAGGCACATAACTCCACTTGTTATATAGCCTGTTTGCATAAGCTCATACTTGGTTCTGAGCCACTATTGCCTGTAAAAGGTATAACTGCCTTGTTGACATTGTACATACAGCTTGCTTCCAGGGAAAGAAAGAGTTAAGCTGCTGACTCTGTAAGGGAGAGTCACCTCCTTGCAGGCCAGGGAGTGCAGCTGTAAGCGTGGGAGTGGCAGCAGCCATAGAGTGGGTGCTGAGAGGGCTGCAGCCAAAGCAGGCAGCCGAGACAAAGGCTTATGGAGAGAGAAAACATAAAAAAGTCATATATTTCACCTGCCTATAGCCCCTGAGTGTTCTTTCAGCTATCTGCCACCCATCCACCCACTCCCCTCAGACCTCAGCATGGGCTGAAACCTGAGATATGGTGTTTAAGAGAAAATTCTCATAATTTTTTTTCATATAAAAAAGAAGCAAATGTTTGTTTCCAAAACTGAGTATATTTTGCCCCCAAAATGTACTATGAATCTGATAAAATTGCATTAGTCATCATGTCCCAGGCAGAGAATGTTTTGATTCATTTAATGACATGGAGTATGTAAGCAATAGCAACCAGTCCTCACTATTCTGTCTGAGTCTTTCAAGGAAGTGAGCCAATGATGGTTAAATTCCCTGTCACAGGTAGTTAAAAAGGCATGAGTGGGGCAGAAGAGGCCTCTCCCCCGCCCACTAGGATTGTTGGGTGATGGCTTGGCAATTATCATCACATTGCCTCTCTAAAAGTGATAAACTGGCAAAGGGCACGGGGCGAGACAATCTCCTAATGGTCCACATCTGTTAACGTTAAAGTGTGAATTGAATGCAGGTGCCAGGGAGAAGCAAAAAGGGATTCCAATAAAATCTCAGGTATTGGGCAAGTAAGCAAGGGCGTGAGCATTAAGAGGCAAGATGGTGGATTATCACTGGAAAAGGGAAGAAAGCCTCTGACAGACACGTGTACAGCTTCCTAAATACACTGCATGTGCTCACTTCCCAAGCATAAGGAGGGCACTGAGCATGTGGGCAGCCCACTCTAAGGCACGAATTATGGGAAAGAGGTGCAAATCACAGGAAGTGGGCCATCCTATGAAGTCCTGGGATCAAGGTTAAACATCACACTTGACCTTCACGTGCCTGCCTGGGTCTCTTCCAGGCATACCTTCCTTTCTTTTCTGTTCTAAAGCCTTTTAAATAAACTTCCTGCTCTGCAGGAATCCGCTGCCAGTGACTCAACTTTCAGAATCAAATCTAAGAAATGACTCCATGATTCAATGGGTGAGGAAACTGGGAAAACTAGGAAGCAACTGTTAGTGGGAGCAAAAATGTATTGGTTATACTTCAAAAAATCTGCTACATCAGTAAGTCTTTTTAATGTCTTCATAAATTATATGTGGATACTTTATACAATTTAAGGTGCTATTATCATGATTATTAAGACTGATGGTTTCTTTCTTTCTTTTTCTTTCTTTCTTTTCTTTTCTTTTTTTTTGATGGAGTCTTGCTCTGTCACCCAGGCTGGAGGGCAGTGGTGCTATCTTGGCTCACTGAAACCTCCGCCTCCTGGGTTCAAGCAATTCTCTGCCTCAGCCTCCCAAATAGCAGTGATTGCAGGTGCCTGCCATCACACTTGGCTAATTTTTGTATTTTTAGTAGAGACAGGGTTTCACCATCTTGGCCAGGATGGTCCTGAATTCCTGACTTTGTGATCCACCCGCCTCAGCCTCCCAAAGTGCTGGGATTACAGGTGTGAGCCACCATGCCCGGCCCTATTTTTCTTTTAAGTGTAATAATTCTAGTTAGAGGAGACCAGACCCAATATAGTTTACCAATATGTGTATTTTTCTCTGGGAGTGTACAATTTTACACAATGATTTACAGTCAGTGGGTTATTAACCACTGAATCAACTCACCATCTGTGCTTATCCTACTTATGCCTGTGGTGTTCATTGCTTACACGAGATAAACTGGCCATTAAGTGTTGCACCAAGTTCCTCCCCTATGAAACCTGCTGCTTGTCTGTCTTAATCCTGCCAACCAACCATAGGCTAATAAGAGTTCACAAACTTCTTCTCTTAGGATTTTTCATAATTAGTGAAGCCCCTAAGCCATGTGTATAATAACTTTTCTTGATGAAAATCAACTCTTAATCTGTGGTGGGAGGAAACCTGCCTTTTGTACCTACGCACACCCAATCTCAGGTGGTGCTCAGCCTCCTCTTCCCTCTCCCTCAGCCCTTCACTCTTGGCCTCCCACGAGCACATAGTCACATCTCTACCATTTCTAGCACTTTCTCTTCAGCTGTGGTGCCCTCTCCCAGGTAGATTTGACCATTAGAGAATGACTCTCCTTCTCTATCCTCTTCTTCTTCCTTTAAGGCTGAGATTCAGGGCTGACCCAAGCGAATACTGTAAACTTTGCCTTGGTAGATTTTCTTTCTTAGTTTCTATTGTTCCTTCCATTATACAAACAACACTGTCTGGTAAGCCTCAAAGTGAGACCCTTTCTATGCATGTGTGTATTTAACTAGAAGGATCAGAGATTTCTGGTCACCTTCACTTTACAAATGAATCGAATGGTAGTATCTGAGGCAGAAAAGACAGGGACATTTTTTAAAAAGAGAACTTTCTTAGATTCCCTCAAATCATATTGTGGGCCATGTAAATAGTCTTCATGGCTTAGGCAAGTACTGCTCCTGTGGCCTTATAGAACGTCTTCCTGATGCCTTTTCAGTCTACTTATGGCCTTATAGGAGTTTTATTCATAATCAAGGGCCTTCTTTTCTACCTCCAGTCCATATACCCAGGGCTTAGGTCCAAGCCTTAGCACTAACATATTCCTTCCCAGATCGATCATGCGCTTCAACATTTCCTCTTTATGGGGTTTGCCAGAGGGAAAAATAAAAATCCCTCTCACCTAAGAGGAGATTTATTGAGCTAAAATAACACTTAATATCTCAAAAGTAGTATATGCGACAGCTAAAAATAAGTGCTGAATGATGGCTTACTACATTATCAACGTCTTACCAAATGGTACCCATTATGTTTCTGCTGCACGAACGTGCAGAAGCTGGCTTCTGACTTTCAGAGAGCACACAAATGAATAGAAGCAGCTGGCGTATAGCCCTGTAAAGCATGATTCACTGGTGGCTCAAATCTCTTCCTGTTGGGGCCAGTTTTATGGTTTCTGCAGAATTGGAAATCTGCCCCTCAAAATAGCTTTCAGATACTTATTCATTGGCCAATTTAAGCACGTTTAAGAAATATGCTTCTGTTTGTTAGTATGTGATGAAGAAGTATTAACATCAGCTATTGGCAAAATGTTGGCATTCTCCATTACCATTGTGCCTTGATTTAGGTTACAAGCAACCTTCGTGAAAATTAGGGCATGCAGACACTTATATGTTAGCTTTAGAATGGAGGTCTCTAGAAGGATAGTATTCCTTTCGAGTGAGAAGTCTGATGATAGAAGCACACATTCTAGTGCAGGATTTCTTAACCCTTGGCCCTATTGACATTTCATGCAAGGCAATTCTTTGTTGGCAGTGGGGGTTTTACTTATGCATTACATGAACTTTCTTAACATTTGTGATCCATTCCCAACTAGATGCCAATATCACTCTGCCTCTGCCAGGTGTGACAACCAAAAATATTTCCAGATATTTCCAAGTTTTCTGGTTGAGAACCACTGTTCTAGTGTAAAGAGAGGATAGCCTGTGCTATTTTAGGTATCTAAAGGGCAGCATCCAAAGCTTATATGGGGTGTATTCAGCATTTGAATACAAATTAAAGAGAACTAAATACACACACACATACACATACACACATTTTGGCCTTACTTTAATTTTTTTCCTGTTTCTTTTCTTGAATGCACAACCTCCCCAACCTTTTTCCATGAATAACAAATTAGCAAAGATTGCTAAATAGTGTATAGGTTTCTTAAAATTTTCCTTTGTTCTAGGCCAGGCTCAGGGGCTCACGCCTGTAATCCTAGCACTTTGGGAGGCTGAGGCGGGCGGACCACGAGGTCAAGAGATAGAGACCATCCAGGCTAATACGGTGAAACCCCGTCTCTACTAAAAATACAAAACAAAACAAAAAAAAATTAGCCAGGCGTGGTGGTGGGCACCTGTAGTCCCAGCTACTCAGGAGACTGAGCCAGGAGAATGGCATGAACCCAGGAGGCAGAGCTTGCAGTGAGCCGAGATCGCACCACTGCACTCCAGCCCGGGCGACAGAGCGAGACTCAGTCTCAAAAAAAAAAAAAAAAAACAAAACAAAACATATTTCCTTTTTCTCTTTCTGATCATGTTATTTTAGGGACTTGTGTAATAAAAATGAAGCAGTGGTCTGCCTATATTTGAAGACTTTTTCCCCATATTTCGAGGGCAAAAGTTCAGAACAATGAGAGTATGTTTTGACTTAACCAGTATCATGACTAAAATATAACTTTTTTAGACTACGTAATAAGGCCAATGGGAAAGAACATTTGTGATATTTGTCATTAGATATCTATGTTTTGCTTGAGTCTTCAAAATAAACAATCCAACACTTATCTTAAAAAGTAAAATCCTTTTGGGTTTTTGGGAGGATTGCTTGAGGTCAGGAGTTTGAGACCAGCCTGAGCAAAATAGTGATACTTCTTCTCTATAAAAATAAAAACAGCCAAGTGTATCAATGAGCATCCTCTAGAGGGACAAAACTAACAGGATGGATGGATATTTAAGGGGAGTCTATAAAGGAGTATTGACTCACACAATTACAAGGCGAAGTCCCACAATAGGCCGTCTGCAAGCTGAGGAGCAAGGAAGCTAGTCTGAGTCCCAAAACCTGAAAAGTAGGGAAGCTGCCAGTGCAGCCATCAGGCTGTGGTTGAATGTCCAAGAGTCCCAAAGCTGAAGAATTTGAGGTCTGATGTTCAAGGGCAGGAAGTGTCCGGAATGGGAGAAAGATGGAGACCAGAAGACTCAGCCAGTCTAGTTTTTCCACGTTCTTCTGCCTGCTTGTATTCTGGCTGTGCTGGCAGCTGATTAGATGGTGCCCACCCAGATTAAGGGTGGGTCTGCCTTCCCCAGTCCACTGACTCAAATGTTAATCTCCTTTGGCAACACCCTCACAGACACACCCAGGAACAATACTTTGCATCCTTCAGTCCAATCAAGTTGACACTCAATATTAACCATCACACAAGTGTGGGAGCATGCATCTGTAGTCCCAGTTACTTAGGAAGCTGAGGCAGGAGGATTGCTTGAGCTCAGGAGTTTGAGGCTGCATTGAGCTATAATCATTCCACTGCATTCCAGCCTGGGAAACAGAGCAAGATACTGTCTCTTAATTTAAAATATGTATATATGATAAAAACCTTCAGAGAAATGAAGTTTTGAGAAGCAAGAGCTGTGCTGCAATGGGTAATGGTTGTAGTGAGGCTGGAGGTGGTGAGGAGAGGAGGCAACAGCACTATAAACTCTAATTTCTGATCCCACCAGGGTTGCTGCATTAGTGTTACCACCCTCCTGTTAGGATGAGAATCTGAAAATCAATCCTACTTTTACGGTTCTTCCAAGGAGAGAAATTATGACACCCTACCTGGTGGAACCACGAGCTGAACCACTATGTGCTAACTGATGTAAGCATTCCCATTTGGAGGAGAAGCATACCCACGTTTGTGAGAGTGTTTCATACTGGAGCCATGGGGAAGAAGATATCAGCATTGGATATTGGTCGTGTTTTAACCTTTCTCTTTTTGCCAATACATCCAGTAAGTAGGAATCTTTATTATTAAGTTTCTGGCGTAGAATTGAAGTAGAATGTCTATGAATCGTGGGTGATAGGCTATGTGATTCTATAACAGTGGATGATTTATGCCCTTTCTTACCAGAGATGTGGAGATCCAGTCAGCCTGGGGTAAATGACTGCAGATTACAAAGGGTGGAGAATGAGTGGTCATTGCATGTTTAGTGTCTGAAGCAGGTGATGGTTCATTTGTGCTGCATGCCAGAGGCGGCAGAGTGAAGATTTCTCCCAGTGGTTTGGGATCTTGGGTCATGATTCCCTAGAGGGGCCATGCATTCAGGGATTGGTCTTGGAGACATCAGAAAGCTATAGGAAGAGTCACCACCTGCGTTTGATACCTGCCACCTTCTCTCTCATTTGCCCTTAGGACAAAGACTCATCTGTGCTTTCTTGAGTATTTTACAACATGATGAACAGGTGAATAAAACTCAGGGGGCTCTCTTATGACATCATTAGAGGATGGTTCCAGATTCTTGGGGAAAAAACACTTAAGTCCCATGTAAGGGGGACTGAACAGTTAAGTATAGTGTGTCGGCTTGACTCTAAGAGTGAGTCTTAAGCCCTCAGCTCTGCTGGAAGAATCTGTGGTCAGGTGGTACTTACATTTCACTCAGAGGTCTACAACTTATGCCTAAAAAATTCCTCATATTATGCCAAATGTCTTCTTGCGCTTGTGACATAGAGATTCTACATACTGGGAAGAATCTGAGGCAATTGTATAGGAATTCCCCCATGGAAGGAGCATCATAGTAGTCTAAAGGGGAATTACATGCCAGGCTCCTTCAGTGGAGGATGTGGTGAGAAAACTGACCACCTGTAAAAAGCGCATAAATGAACCATGCCTTTTTTCCCTGATGCCTTGACACCTTGAGGCCTTGCTGACTGCTGACACTGATCCTGGCGGGACTGCCCCCGCCTAAGTTAGCTAATTTCTAGAGGTAGCAAACAACTCATCTTCCCTTCCTTTTATATGCAAAACAACCAATCCAGGGCCATAACTTCACCCACCTCCTTTACTGGGGTCTCACTCTCTAGGCTACTCTCTACCTGTGCTAATCGCCATAGGGCCAGGTGTCAGACAACTAGGGGCAGACCCTAGGTCTCAGAGCCTGCTGAAATTATTCAAGCTAGCCAATCCTAAACTTTCTTACCCTGTCTCATGTGTTCTTTCCCATGGAAATCAAAATAAAGGCCTTGCCACATTTTCCCCTTTCTCCCTCTGCCTCCTGACCCACCATTGTGCTTCTCCACGTGGCTCCCCATCGCCTGGCATGCCTCCTTCTCTTGGCATCTGTGAGTATAATCATCTTTTCCATGGCAGTAATTTCCTGATGTGTTGGCCTTGCCACACCTAAATAATCATGGAACCTATACTTTAAAGTAGTGATTGGTGATCAGAGAAGTGATGACTAGATTATCCAGGTTGCTCCCAAGCCAAGGCAAAGCATATGTGCCTCAATGTTTAGAGAATGCTATAGATGGTGACCATGCACAGAGCATGTGTACAGTTTTACTTCTCTGTACCTCTAGTGCTGAGAACAAACAGCCTGGAACACTGTGGCCCTACATTTGTTGAAGAATGAGATGATGGTGGTGAGGGTGGAAAGCTGATTTCAGTTCTTCTGGTACTCTCTAGGGCCTCCCCTTCAAGCAGAAGTTGGAACACTTGATGTGGAGGTAACATCCTATGAATAGAGAAGACCTAGGTCAGAGGCTACTAGCACCAGGGACACAACACTGAGAGATGCCACAGGCAGAGAGACCTGAGTTAAAAAGTTATGGTTTGGATGAGTGGGGTGGAGGTTTCCTGGTTGTGATCACAGTTTTGTGGCCTTCATGGCCTCCAGACTGAGCTCTCAGCCCCCTTTTCTTAGATGAGGTGGCAGCAGTGGGCAGCAGTTGACTCTAGCAGATTGCAATGATCTTGACTCATGGTTTCCCCTGGGCATCCCATGAGTCACAGGCATGGCCACAGGAACATCTGCTGCTGATGTGCCCTGCATGGCATGGACAGTGGTGGAGGGGGCAAGAACATCAGAGATCTTTTTTCTTTTCTTTTATTTTTTTGAGATGGAGTCTTGCTCTGTTGCCCAGGCTGGAGTGTAGTGGCACGATCTCGGCTCACTGCAAGCTCCACCTCCCAGGTTCACACCATTGTCCTGCCTCAGCCTCCGGAGTAGCTGGGACTACAGGCACCCGCCACCACGCCCGGCTAAGTTTTTGTATTTTTTAGTAGAGACGGGGTTTCACCATGTTAGCCAGGATGGTCTCGACCTCCTGACTTCATGATCCACCCACCTCGGGCTCCCAAAGTGCTGGGATTACAGGCATGAGCCACTGCGCCTGGCTGAACATCAGAGATCTTAAGAGAAGACCTCCTGCAATTTTCTTTTGTCCTGTAAAGTAGTCTCGTTTCTAATGGGTTCGAAACAGTGTGGGATTAGATTGGGAAAGCGAGATGGAAGACAATGAGGAACAGAAACATTTGGGATGTGGGAGATTTAGGAAGAAAGGAGAGAGTGAGAATAAACCGCAGATCCCTAAGTAGCCCCTTGGGATGAAAAGATGGATAGGGAAATTATGGGTATTGGAGTTGTGACTCAATCCAGCAACATTACAGTCCTGAGGCTGGGACCAGCCTGCTGTACAGTGATGTGTTGGCAGCCTAAGCTCAGCACATGGGAGTGAGCATGGGGGAGGCAAGCCCCTTTAACTTCATACAGTGACTTACCTGAGGGGCAGGAGGACAGGTTGCTTTCATTAGTGATGTTGGTTCAGGAGAGATGTTTTGGTCAGCCTGAGGGATTGCATTCTGTGGGAAGAGATAAAGAGCAAGCACAGGGGCCTTCACTGGCCAATCCCATATCTGCTCATGCAAATAAGTCACTGTGTCCCAGAATCAAGTCACATCAATAGTTGAGTGCTGTTAAGCAAATTGCATAACTTTTCTAAGCCTCTGTTTCCTCTTCCACGAAATGCAAAATATAACAGCGCTTATCTCACAGGGTTGTAGTAAGGAGTTAATAACATAATAATAGAATATCTAAAGGTACCTAACACATAGTAAATGTTCAAGAATGCTAGGCATAGTCCTTACCAATGCCATTGCCATTGATTCTAAGAGTCCCAAAAGGCATACAGAGGGCAGTGAGTGGAGGCCGCATCTTCCAGTTAGAGATTGGAATCTGGAGATGGGTTAGGAAATGGCTTGTGGTCTAATAACAGGATTGAGAATCAGGGATATAACTTCCACCCTCATCCCCATATCAATTACCCAGTTTGCTGACAGCAACTCTTATATTTTTGTTCACAGCTAACCGTAAGGAGCACTGGGCATCCCCTGCAGGCATAGTTGGAGAAGGAGGATGAGAAGAAGGAGGTGGAAAGAGGTCTTCATTTTGTAAAAAGGCAGCATCCTGAGCTGAAGGTAAAATGAAGAGAAGATGAAAAGCAGCTCCTGGGTTCACAGGAGAGGGGAGGGAAAGCAGCAGGTACTGTAGGGAGCAGGGAAGAGGCAGCTGTCATGCTTGGGAGGCCTGGGTCCCCTTCCAGCACTCCTACGAAGCAGAGGTGTCAGGAAGGTAGCCTTGCTCAGGTTCACCTGCCAGACTGAGGAAGGAGCTGATAAGGATGGGAGGACAGGGACTTTTTCCATCTGGCAGTGTATCTGGTGTGGCATTCTCCCCCCTCCACCAACACACACTCTGGCAGTACCTAGGAACTAAGGTAGTCTGGGAGAGTCAAACTTTTAGAATGAGCCTGGGACAATCTCCAGTGTGTGTCCTAAGAGGTCCCAGTTGCTGTTGCTCTGGTTCTCTGCCTAAGGAATTCTTCCTGCTTCTCTTTCTCCTCTCTTTTCTTCTTGGCAGCCCCATAAGCTCGGTGGCTACTTTGCCAGAAATCGCCAAATTGGATGATGTACCTCATTATAGGCCTTTTGTTCATTCCTTCACTGGGAAAAGGTACAGAGAGTATGATCTAAGGGCCCTTATTGTCATCTATTCAGATAACATGACATTGCCCTTGACTAATTCTCTCCATAGACCAGTAACAAAAAATTCCAGCTTGAGGAGACATAGAATTAGAATGGAGGCTCCATGAAGGCAGTAATCTTTTCCTATTTTGGCAACCACTGCAGCCCAGTGCCTTTGTATACAGAATTTAATAAATGTTTGTTAAATGAGTGAATAAGAATACTTTTTATTTAGTTAAGAAGAAAAACAGTTTCAGTTATTTCAGAGTTTGTTCAGTGGTAGAATAATGTGGTTACAGCCCCAGGTTCTTTTTCCTCTTTCTGCTTCACCATGCTTACAGTTTTGGCTCAAAAGTCACAGGGTGATTGAACTAACTCCATGGACACAAGATAGCTGCCACAGCTCCAGACATCACATCCTCACACCAACAGCCCAAGCTAGAAGAGACATGGACAATTTTGAGTCTCTGTTTTTAGTTCAAGAAATGAATTCTTTCTCAGGAGGCCCAAGCAGAACTCTCCCATGTCTTCTTGGTCTGATTTGGGTCACTTGCCACCCCATGCAACCCCACTCCATGCAAAGGTGGCTAGAAAAAGAAAGATTTCGACAAGAGAAGTAAAAGTTCTGTTATTGGTTTAACTAATATTTTATCCTTCAGGATCGGACACATCAATACCCTGAATGACATTCAGATTCTGTTAACACTGAGAAAGGGGAAATGGGCCACCAAGTGGGCAGCTAATTATATCGGACAAAGCTACAAAATCTACTTTTGCTTCTGCTATTGTTGACCTCTCTGACCTCCATCTTCACTCTCTGGCTTTTCTTTCTCAGAGTGCCCTCTGGTGAACAGCTATTTCTCCTACTGACACCTTGAGAATGAAACCCAGGGACCTCCGTTTAAAATAACATTTGTTCCTCAACGACCAGGATTGAGGTAAAGGAAGAGGAATAGAAAGCAAAAGAAGGAACTGACTCAGACTCAGAGCTGGACCCAGTAGCAGGCACATTGTTCATTGTAACTCCTCCATGGGCCAGGCACTGTGCTATGCACTGGGGAGTCAGTGGTGTGCAAGTTAGGCAAAGTTTTCTCTTTCATGGATTACATGTTCCAGTGCAAGAGACAGTTAATACATTCATAAATAGACTATGAAGTCAACACTGAGAAGCATCATGGAAAAATAATTTTAAAAACAGGGCAAGAGGTAGAGGTGATGGGAAAGGTTGTCTGAAAAATAATTGAACACTGACCTTGTGTGTGAGAACTGTGTAACTATCGGGGAGACAGGACATAGGAAGGCCTTAAGGTGGGACGGTGGCTGGGACAGAGAATACCAAGAATGCAGATATGCCAGGGTGAGCAAAGGTCAGAAATGAAGTTAGAGATATCGCCAGTGACCAGGGGATGCAGGATTTAGTTGACCTTGAGATTTTATTTTTTCATGTAATGGAAATCACTAGACTTGAACAGGAAAGTGGCATTATCTGCTTTCTATTCTAAAAGACTCACTGCAGTTGCTATAAATAGGAGTATAGCTATTATTATAATAATTAACAGTATATATTTGAACAGAACAGTTATAACAAATTTTTATAAGTAATTAATAAACCCAAACAATATTTCATAATTATATTTTGTAAAATGAGAAAGACAGAGCTTCTTCTCCCACCCAAGTAGTTTATATACTCATAGACAAATAACTTTGTTTCGCTAGAGTGAGATAAAGTCTAGAACCATTATATTCCTAGTATTTCTTTTTTTTTTTTTTTTGAGATGAAGCCTTGCTCTGTTGCCCAGGCTGGAGGCTGGACCCAGTAGCAGGCACATTGTTCATTGTAACTCCTCCATGGGCCAGGCACTGTGCTATGCACTGGGGAGTCAGTGGTGTGCAAGTTAGGCAAAGTTTTCTCTTTCATGGATTACATGTTCCAGTGCAAGAGACAGTTAATACATTCATAAATAGACTATGAAGTCAACACTGAGAAGCATCATGGAAAAATAATTTTAAAAACAGGGCAAGAGGTAGAGGTGATGGGAAAGGTTGTTCAGTGCAGTACTGAGTGCAGTACTGAGTGCAGTAGCATGATCACAGCTCACTGCAACCTCTGCCTCACAGGTTCAAGCAATTTTCCTGCCTCAGGCTCCTGAGTAGTTGGAACTACAGGCACGAGCCACCATGCCTGGCTAATTTTTTTGTATTTTTAATGGAGATGGGGTTTCACCAGGTTGGCCAGACTGGTCTCGAACTCCTGACTTCAAGTGATCCACCTGCCTCGGCCTCCCAAAGTGCTGGGATTACAGGTGTAAGCCACCACACCCAGCCATTCTTAGTATTTCTTTTCATAGTTGTCAGTTTTGACACGTCCACTTCTTATAATTAAGTAGATAGAAAGAAAAAGTATTTATTGTAGTAATGCCATTCAATTTGTCTGAATTCCTTTTGAATGATTTGTCAACAATCTCACACACCAACTTGCTATTAAAAATTATTTTTGGTAATTCATCAATTGACAACTGGATTATATCCTCCTCCAATCCTATAAAGACCAAACCATGGAAGCCTCCCAAGCTGTGAAAGGACTTGTTACCCCGTCACTGGATCATTCATACACTCAACATGGATGCCCATCTTTTTAATCATTTCTTGCTTGGCATTCTGCAGATTTTTATACTCCAAGATAATAAGATTCAGTGACAAGTGAGGGCTGTGGTTTTCTTTTGTTATGTGGTAGAAAGGCAATGGTGTGAAAGAAGTCACCTTGATCAAAGCACATCTCAGGCACTTGAATTTAGTAAAGAGTACATACACATACTGAAAATCTAGAACTAGATTCCCTTGAAGCCACCCCTGCTTGCCCATCCCTTGAAAAGTCTTCTCACACATAGCGCAGAGCCTGTTTTTCTAGTTGGTGAGCTTTGTAGGGGTGTGTTATTTTATTTCTCTTTAGCCCATGCCAAGCAATATGCCTGGCACAGCCATCTTTTTGTTAAAAAGTGAGGGAAGTGGGGGTTTGGAGTGTCCGTTTGCTTTTCCCATTCTTCCATATCTTTCCTAACTTCCCATCCCACTTCCCAAACTGAGATGTCACCACTGGGACACTGACAGCATTTTCTGGCCAGGGGAGTCCCAAGCTGGGGACCATAACAGTGATGACATAAACACAGAGAGGTATAAAGTTTGTCTTTATTACCCAACAATCAGGACTGGAACAAATGAAAGGGTATGTTTGAGTTAGATTTCCTGGTTGAGACCCTGGTTTCATTACTGTCACGGTCACAAAACTGAGTTCTCAACCTCCTCCCTCTCAGGCCAGGTAGCAGCAGCGGGCAGTGGTCCAGTCCATCACACTGCACTGGCAGTGGCAGGTGGTTCCCCCCTGAACATCCCATGAACCACAGCCATAGCCACAAGCACAGCCAGTGACAGTCATCCCTGCATGGGCACATGAAGCACAGCCATCAGAGCTCTTGGAATGTAAGAGGAGGAAGGGCAACCCACAACCATCTTTCAACCCTGTGCAGTCAGGGGTAGAGCTAGGTTTCATGCGGCCTCAAGTTCATTCAACTTTAAGAGCTCATTTCAATAAAAGAAATACAGATATCACAAAAACAAATATTTCGGGCCATGAAAGAGACTTATGCAAGTGAGAGACTTGGAACTTGGGAGTTTCAATTTTCTTCGATTTGTGATAAATTCACCTCTCTGTTGGCCCCTACCCATCAAAACAGGGGAATAGATTGGAAAGACAAATGAACGATGTGATCATTATGGGACAATGGAGGAGAGGAAGGGCTGAGAAACAGGGGCATGAAGTGAAAGGGTGAAAGGAAGAGGCAGAAGCCCACGATCCCCCAGTAGCATCCTTCAGGGAAACAAGAATGGGCAAGGGGTCTCTAGCAGGGTGCCAGGGTGATACAGACCTGAGGTGGGGGACGGTGTAGGTGCAGGGAGATGGACAGGGGAGGACACGGGGCATCTTACTTACCCTCAGGGAGTTACTCACCAGCAGGGCAAGAGGCCAGCCTTCCTTGGCTCTTGACACTAGTACACGAGAGCTTCTTGCTTACGGGAGAGGGACTGTACTCTGAGTAGGAAAGAAGAAGGGGTATATAGCCCATGAGCTATCCTCCCTATAATCCCCTTCCAAATCATCTTCTACCTCGGAGGTGACACTATGTCTAGAATCAGGCTACTCATCAACTTTTATGGTTTAGTTTCCTCATTTTTAAAGGGGAAGTAATAGTTGTCCTTACCTCATAAAATGGTTGTGGGAATTAAATGAACTAATCTACATAAAGCTCAGATTATACCTGGTTCATAATGAGTGTTCATAAATTACAGCTACCATTCTCCACGTCTTCCTCCTCATCAGGAAAACCTTAGCTTTTAGCCAAGAGTTCAAACAGGGGTAGGGTAGTGTAGAAAGCCCTCATCATGGGTTGGGCTTGGTTGGGATCTTGGGACATGATAGAGACAAAGCTGGAGTTTAAGAACAGGAGGAATGAGCAAGGGTCAGCCCCCCGCTTCCCCCTACCCCAGTCACTTACCTAGACGGTTGAGAACATCCTTGATCTTCTTATCCATAACGGAGTCTAAGGAACACTGAGTACTCCCTGGGATGATCAGCTGGAGAAGGGGCATGAGGATGAGAAGGTGGCAAGAGGAAGGCCCCATCCTGTACAGAGTCAGTGTCCTGGGGCTGGGAGAAAAGATGGAAAGCAGCTTAGATCTCTGAGCTCCTGGGTGGTGGTAAAGGAAAGAAGACAACGTGGTTAGTTTCAAGGAAGTAAAGATGGAAGAACAGCACCATCAGCACTGGATCTCTTTAGGTGGTTTAGAGAAGCAGGTAGGGTTGCTGAAGAACAGACTTACTCACCAAAACTTTCAGAGAAGGTCTGCAAAGACTAGCCAGGCAAGGGTGTTTTAATACCCCTGGTATTAACCTGGGCATCTTTAACATGCAAGCACACACACACATGTAAACACACTCCCAGCACATTTTCAAAGACCTGTGCCAGCTAGGGTGACAGGTGACTGTGATAAACTTTGGAGTGTTCATGAGAAGCAACAGCTGCCTTTGCTCTGGATCTCTGCCGAGGGAGGCCTCCTGCCTGTTTGTTCTCCTTCTCCTTTCTTCTTGGCAACCCGATAAGGCTAGCACCTGGGCCTTCTGTGGCCTGCCGGTATTATGGGCTTCTTGTTTGATCCTTCATCAGGAAGAGGTTACTTTGCAGTTAACAAACAAATTAATCTACCCATCATCTATTCCAAACCCAAGTGTAAGCTCTTTCTTATCTCTGTTGGCCGAGGGAGGGCCCTACTCGTCACCTGTTCAGACACCATTTTATTGTCCCTGGCTAATCTCATTCATAGGAAAGTCACAGAAAGACTAATTAATCCTAATTATTTAAAATAAGGAAGTTCAGTATTTACTTAACTAGAAGCGTGGTTTATGATTCCAGAGTTCTTCTGGGGGCTCGTAAAGTTCCCCTTTTTCCCCCACCATTCTCAGCTAATCTTTCGATCTTGTCTCTTCATGGTCACAAGGTAGAAGGTGCCACATCCTCAGCCCAGACCCTGAGCAGGAAAGAAGGAGTGGGGCAAGGCCGCTTTCTTTGGGGGCTTTACCTTTTTATTTTGAGAGCAGGATCTTTCCCTAGAAGCTCAAGAAGACTTCCCCTTACATTTCACTGTTTGGTTCTGGGTCACACAACCTCCCTTTCTATCAGCTATGGCTGAAAGAGAGAGCTGGGCTTCACAATTCCTTATCCAAGACCTGGGGCCCAGGTGTGTTTCAGAACTCAGAATGTTTCAGATTATGGAAGGTGCAAATTCTCTGTATTATGTTAACCACTAAGGAGGTTGGGGGCAGCACTCTGCAGTCTAATGCATAAATAGTCTGCTGCAAAATGTATGAATATTAATGCAGGATAAATAAAGACCATAAACAGCCTCACACCAGGCCATGCCAAGTTTTTCTGCCAAATGAGCCTCAAATTTAGGACAGAAAAATTTCATTTTCAGAGGCTTTTAGATTTTAGAATAATGGATAAGGGATCGAGGACTTTGAGGCTTCACACATGGCCGAGAGGAGTGAGGATGCCATGATTCCTCATCTAGGATGGGGCATGTGGCCACCATGAATAAATAAAATTTAAAGAACAGCAGATGAAGAAGCAGAGAAAGGGGCCATGTGTTGTGACTCATGCCCATAATTCCAATAGTTTGAGAGGCTGAGTCAGGAGGATCTCTTGACCACAAGAGTTCAATACCGGCCTGGGCAACATAGTGAGACTCTGTCTGTTAAATAAAAAAAAAAATTGCTGGGTGTGGTGACATGCATCTGTGGTCCCAGCTACTTAGGAGACTGAGGCAGGAGGATCACTTGAGCTTCGAGGTTGCAGTGAGCTGAGATTGTTCCATTGCACTCCAGCCTGGGTGACAAAGCAAGACTTTGCCTCAAAAATAAATGAAATAAAATAAAATAAATAAAATAAAATAAAATGAGAAGCAGAAAAAGGCAGTTAGGTGACTATTCCTGTAGGCAGTCAGAGCTGGAAAAGTTGGGCTCTACCTCTGTGGCCAGCCTTTCTGCCCACTTTCCTGGAGATGCCCTCTAATGAACAGCGATTACTTGTACATATCTCTCTCAGGCAACTTCGAGAAATGAGGCCTAGGAATGCCAGCAAAAAGGCAAGGATGCTTCCTCAATTACCAGACAGGAGTTGAAGAGAAGAAAAATGTGACTGGAGAATAAGAAAGAGCATACACTTGGATTTGGGATAGATGATGGGTTGATTAAGTTGTTTGTTAATTCAGTGAATATTTGTAGAGCTTCTCTTTACCAGCTCTAGCTCTGGTGACTCAGTGGCAGACAACGTAGACAAGATTTTTGCCCTTTTGTTACTACATTCTAATGGGGGAGATAAATACAGTATGTATATGTGTTTGTGTGTGTGTCTGTCTGTGTGTGTGTGTGTGTGTGTGTGTATATATATATATATATAGGCAAGTATTGAGAAATGCTCTAAAGAAAAATAAGTCAGGACAAGGCAATACAGTGTGCCACTGTGCATTGCCCGTAACGCAGTATGTTCAGGAAAGGTGTCTCAGAAAAGGTAACAATGATCTGAAG